>NC_132812.1:2272500-2425000 GCF_048594095.1 Paramormyrops kingsleyae
TGAGGTACTGAGCCGGTAAGTGGTCACGTGACAAAAGAACGAACGACTTGAAAGACTTGAGAGATGAACTAATCAATTCTGTTTCCGGCTCAGACTGCATAGGTTAAGCTTATGGGGCTGTCACGTGATGAACGAACGACTCAAACCCGAAGACTCGAGAGATGAACTAATCAATTCTGTTTCCGGCTCAGACTGCATACTAGGTTAAGCTTATGGGGCTGTCACGTGATGAATTCCCGAAAAAATGTCAGCCTCTACTACCAACCACACTTAGACTTGAACCTTAACATTTATACAGTGTGAATTAGTATTTTGCCATCTTGTTCATTTGACTTCCTCTGCTGGCCCTTGGAGGATGGGCTTCCCTTCTGGGTCTGATACCTCCCAGGGTTTCTTCCTTCTAAGGAGTTTGCCACTGTCACCTCTGGTTTGCTCACTGGGGGTTTGGACAGGGATAATGTAAAGCTCTTTGAGGCATTGTAATGCGAATGAAATTGATGAAATTGAACTTAATAATTTTTCCCATATCTCAGGTTAATTCATATTACTATAACTACTATACTATTGTTCTTAATTTACATTAATGATATTGACACGAATACATACAGTAAACTGGTTAAATTTGCAGACGACACTAAGGTGGGCAGGGTAGCAGATACTAATCAAGCAGCAGAGAGGCTTCAACGGGATCTGGATTTAATTAGCGAATGGGCTGATACTTGGCAGATGAAATTTAACACAGATAAATGTACGGTAATCCATGCAGGGAGCAGAAATATACAGTACAGATATTTTATGGGTTCCACTGAAATAAAGGTAGCTGATTACGAGAAAGATCTCGGTATGTATGTTGATGCTTCCATGTCCCACTCTCGCCAATGTGGGGAAGCAATAAAAAAGGCGAACAGAATGTTGGGTTATATCTCTAGATGTGTGGAGTTTAAGTCAAGGGAGGTGATGTTACACTTATATAATTCCTTGGTAAGACCCCACCTAGAATACTGTGTGCAGGTTTGGTCACCATACCTCAAGAAGGACATTGCTGCCTTAGAAAAGGTGCAACGAAGAGCTACGAGAATGATTCCTGGTCTTAGAGGAATGTCTTACGAGGAGAGGTTAGCGGAACTGAATCTGTTCAGCCTTGAGCAAAGGAGACTAAGGGGGGATATGATTCAGGTCTATAAGATTCTAACGGGTCTGGATGCTGTTCAGCCAAATGACTATTTCAATATTAGTCTAAATACTAGAACTCGTGGCCATAAGTGGAAATTAGCGGGAGAACATTTTAAAACAAATTTGAGGAAGCACTTCTTTACACAGCGTGTAGTCAGAGTATGGAATAGTCTTCCTGCTATTGTAGTGGAAGCTAAAACCATGGGTTCCTTTAAATCAGAGCTAGATAAGATTTTAACAACTCTGAGATATTAGCTAAGTTCTCCCCAAACGAGCTTGATGGGCCGAATGGCCTCCTCTCGTTTGTAAATTTCTTATGTTCTTATGTTCTTATAACAAAGCTAATGATTTCATCTAAGTTTGACCCAACATAAAATTATGACTGTTAGAATAAAGTGATAAATCTATGAATGTGTAGTCACATAAAATGTAACATTACAGTATACTGGGGCTCAGTAAATTTTAACTTGCTACAAATTGTAGAGGAGACCATCTGTTGTTTAGGCTTTTGTCCAATAGGCCATTTGTGGATGATGGCAAATCCATACCAGACAAAAAGTAACTGTATCTAGAGTACTATGCAAAAGTCTTAAGCAGTCAAATAAATTGTTTATAGATATTTACATGTATTTTTAAACAATTTCACATTAACAGTAACACAAGAAAAATGAATGAGAATTTCATCTCTTCTCCAAAAAGTTTCTGATATCTTGTTGGATGGTTAGAAAAACTGTTTGGTTACCAAATCTCTCCTTAGGGTTACCTCAGCCATTCTATGTGTTCGTTAAATTTCTCCACCAGCTCAATTAATTAACTTGATTTATTAAATAATTGAATGCGATATTAATTAGCCAAATAAGGTGAGGTAGTGGTTGAGTAACAAAATACATGGGTATTGGACGGCTGCTGTGGTAATTTTAGGAGATGTCAGCTTAGCCATTGAAATGGCTAAGCTGACATGCTTTGACAGACATAATGTCATAGTTTTATACCAACATGAAGATCTTTTAAACATCATTTTCTGTGACTGCCTAAGACTTTTGCACAGTACTGTGTGTTGACCAGTGTCAATCAAAATGCTTACTGTATTAAACCATCAGGCCTAATTCAGTCAAATGCCTCATCAAGCATGGCTGGATAAGCTTAGAAGAGAGAGCTCTTACTATTGCTTGGTAAACCCCCCCATCCCAATTCGAAAATCTCTCCTGCACCCCTTTGTATACATGTATATAATTTTATGTTAATTATATTTGTACATCATTACACCAGATGGTGGTGACAGAGAGGATGATGACTGATGAATCACTCAGTGAAAAAAATAACTGCAGATGAATCAGTGCATTTACCAAGACCATTTCATTCACTTAAATGATTTGTTCAAAAATAAGGTATTTTTCACAAATGACACAAGTTTGTTGTACAGGAATCTGTCTATGAGGGTGTGTGTTTGTGTGTGAGGTGTGTGGTGGGGGGAGGCATGGATTGTTCAAATTTTGTTACTAAGCTAGTGGTGCTGCAATCCATTCTTGCCCCCAACTGCAATCTCCTCGTCTTTGTTGTCCTCCGTGGGACGGTGTGATCTCATCTCTATTTATCTGGTGCTTAAAAATTAACTGTATTAAAATGAATGGTAATCACGGCTCCCGATGAGACAGTTTCCACAAACATATTATGCTCATAAGTAAGGTGAGACCTGTTGTGTAGTTGTCTATGAAATTCAATCCATTATTCCTAATTTATTCAGCCATCGGGGAATATGGGACTCGGATGTGTACAGTGAATTTGTCTGTCTATCAGAAGGAACCACACAATAAAATTTATCAGCTGGGCTATAGTGGGTCTTCATTCTGAGGATTTCTTCATCGCGCAAAAACCTTTTCAGTTGTTAGAGTAGCAAACAGGTGTTGTGTCCAGCTGAGGCTGTCAGTCAGAAAACAGGGTATTCACTGAAACTCTGAGGAGAACCAGCAGTGCCTTGCAGAGTGTTTCGGCATTCAGCTGGTATTTAGGAGCGGTGCTGGTTAGTGCTATTTGATACATCCCAGCACATACTGTCACAGTTCTAAAATCTGTTTCAGTTCTGTCATTTAAAGATACTTACAGGGACCTTTCTAATCAGCTTGAGGATGGTAACATCCCATCCAATAGGTGACCCAGCTAATGTGGACCGAAATGGATAGGTCATGTATCGGAAATAAAAAGTAACTACTCCTTAATTCTGTATGCAAAAAATGCATTTTCTCAATTGACCTTTCTGCCACTACTTTATTGATCCCTGTGGGGAGATTCTCTTTACACTTCCCCCAACTTGCGCTCTGTAGGTGTGGGCAAGCTGGCTGCAAAGAGCAGCCACCTATTGTGGTGCCCAGGGAGCTGGGGGTTAAGGGCCTTGCTTAGGGACCCACAGATGTGCTGAGGCTGGGCTTGAACTGGTGACTTTCTGATCACAGGCACAGGTTTAACCCACTGAACCCCCTTGTAACATTGTCCACTTTCCTGTTCTGTGTTTGGCAATGTTGGGAAGCACAAATATCTCCCAAAATGGAATGTTAAAAAATTGTATAACTTCCTTTAAAGAACAAGTGTGAGAATGACAGACCCCCATCTATCCTTCCCCTGAATAGATATTGCTGTGCTTCTGTAGTCCTTGAACATATGTTGTCGATGGCTATGGATGATCGTGTAAGTAAAACTGCCTGTCCTGTTATCTACAATTTCAGCCAGACATCTGTACAGAGGTCAAAATGGAAGTTTTTTCATAAATAATTATATATTTTTTGGAAAACCCAAACACACCATGTGGTCATCTGTCTATCAAAACACAAAATAATATGGAGGCATAATTTAAGAAGTGGAACAAACACAAATGGGGGCAAAGCCAAATGAATTCCCAGAAATGATGGTGTTCCTAAGTATATTTAGTCATCATGATACAAACATCTATCATTCAGAAGGGAATTTGTTGATTGGTCTAATGCAAACCACCTTGTTCTAAATGTAAAAAAAACTGAGGAGATCATATTTGACCCTAAGGAAGTGGGCAATCGTAGTCCAGTAATGATACACAACCATCCATTCACGCAAGTTCAGTCCTAAAAGTATCTTGGTGTTCATATTGATAACACTTTGATCTGGAATGTTCATGTTGACTGGCTATATTCTCATCTCCTTCAGGGAATGTATTTCTCATGAAGATTACAGTGTTTCCCCTAGGTTTACAGCTTTGGGAGGGCAGACGGACACCGACAGGATTCATGGTGTTCATGTGTTTCTTTTAATGACAGCAGTCAATATAACAACTGAACTAAACATCAGAACATTTCTTTTATTATATATAATATATATAATATATAATTATTCGCCATTTCGGGCATGTCAAACCAGATGGAGGTCCCGGGGCAATTATATATACAGTGGTACCTCAGAACTCGAATTTAATCCGTTCAGAACTCCGGATCAAATACTAAAAAGTTTGAGTTGTGATCGAATTTTCCCCATAAGAAATAATGGAAAACCAATTAATTGGTTCCCAGCCCCAAAAAATGACATCTAAATATGTTTTTTTTTAGCATTTAAACACAAAATGAACCGGATAAAACAAGAAGAGCATATATTGTACTAAACACATCTAAGCACATTTATCAAAACAGTAATTTGTAAAGTGAGAAAATAAATGTATCCAAACAATGTGTAAAGTAAAAAAAAAAAAAACAATGTGTCCTGCCTCGATGGTCCGCTCCTTCCATATGCCACGCCCCCTCGTTAACCCCGTGTGGAATCGCCGTGTGATCAGCTGTTTCTGGTTGTTGTCATTAGTCCTCTGTATTTCGTCCGCGTTTCAGTTTGTTTCCCCAGTCCGGTCATTGTATTGTCCGTCTGCGTTTTGACTACCTTACCTGTAATTAAACCCCGTATTCCCCTATACCCTGATGTCTGCGTCTTTGTCTCCGTTCTGTCCCAGCTCAGCAGGACAATATTATTATAAGTAAATGTATTAATGGTTTATTATTAATATTTAAATAATTAATAAGAAATCTTTATTTTAAAATGTATTTTATTATATAATAATAATTACTGTTACTGTCTATCATTGTCTAAATGTATTTTTACTGTCTAAATATATGTATTCAGCTAGTGTAAACATGCACGATGCTATCACAGCGAATACGAGGCTTAGACTGAAGCATTACCCTACAGTATGTTTCCGCTGAGAGCCGTGCTGGTGCTGCCTAACTAATTTCCCCGCGTGTACAAGTTATCTTAGATCGGCGTTCACGGTTTGACTTCTGAGATTCAGATCGAGTTCTAGGTATTTTTTTTTTCGAACTGGTTGGTTCGACTTTTAAGAAATTCGAATTCTAATGAGTTCGACAACTCAGGTACCACTGTATACATATTTTTGTCTGCTTTTTAGGTGGTTTACACGACATATTTTCCGACGCGCACTCTCTGTCCGCTGGTGGGAGTGTGCGCGCACGTGTCTGTGCACGCGCATCGGGGCGGAACTCCGCCATGCGCGATACGGAGAGCGGAGGAAAATTGTAAACGTGCAACCGTGTAGAGAAAAAAATGACAAGCTGTTGCGTAAATAAGATAAATAACATAAGGCTATTTAGTTTGTTTAATAAAAGGACAATGTAGACCTGTTCTATTGGAAAGGTGACCTTAAATGACTTCTGTTGTGATCTGGCGCTATATAGAAAATAAAATTAAACAAAATTAACTTGACCTTTCAGGGGGGGCAGGAGGTGCTGTTGGGGGGAGGGGGGGCTGATATAATGATAGGGGAAACACTGGATTATGTTTGTATGGCATATGTTGAACAAAAAAAATCATGTTTCTGTTTATTCTTGTAGAGTGTAATTTGGTACAGAATGACTGCATGGTTTGGGAATCTCCCTGCTACATAAAGATCTGAGTTAATGCATCTGGTACAGACTGCAATGAAGATCATTGCTCAGAAGGATCAATATAATCTTCAGGCTATTTTGAACAATGTATACTCAAACAGGCAGAGAGAATCCCCAGTGACCTATCCCATAGTCTGTACTTCCCATGTGAGTTACTACCATCAGTCAGAAGGTATAGAGTCCAACTTCTTCATTCCTTTATCTATCAGCTTTTGGAACAATAGTCTTAAATAACAAAAGAAACAATGGACATGTTTTTATTTGTTATTACTATTTTTAATTTACTCAATCATTCCTCTATTCATTTACTTACTTATTTGCTTATTTATGTATCTTTCTTTTGTTTGATGTCTTTCATATGAGGGAATAGGGTGTCTACTTGTACTTTGGTGGGTCCAGCTTTGTAGAGTCCAAGTCATATTTCCCTATGGGGACAATAAAGTATGTATGTATGTATGTATGTATGTATGTATGTATCTATACCTGAGCTGTCTTACCATATACCACTTTATTCATCTGCTTATTTTTTAAATATATGCACAGTTTGTTTCTGTTTTACTACCTCTGTTTTATTATCTTAATCTTTTTATTGTATTTGTTAATGTTTAAATTGTATGTTTAATTGGTTTGTCATGTTACTACCTACACCAAAGGAAATTCCTTTTAGGCCTGCTTTTTATAGGCTACTCTAAAGAATAACGATTTTGATTCTGTTCAGTTTGTGTAATGGGATTTATATTTCAAAACATGTACTAACCTTTACTGAATGCAAAGTGTGGTTAAACAGCTCTGGGTGATGTGGGCAAGAAAATGTATAATATTTTATATATTTTCCAGTAAATGGAACTTAATTTAATGTTAGTAATACATATGGCCCTTATGTAGGCCTAAATAAAACAGCAGAAACAGAAATCCATATTCGGCATACTTGCCTTTTTTACAAGTTAATTAAGCAAACAGTTATTATAATTGAATGTTTTATTCCAAATACTCACTGGCGCGGACACTTGGCTGTACTGCAGATGTATTTGGTAAACGTTTCCTAAAGTTAAATGGTGCAGCTGAGAGACGCCCCCTAGCTTTGCACGCCCGGTAGTTCATGGGATGGCGGAGGACCCAGAAGAGGAACTGCTACTTCATTAAGAGCATCGCTTCACGGGGAGTATACGCTACTTTCGAATTCAGCGGGGAAAAAAATCACTTTCGCTGCCTACCAACATCAGTAGCCGGATGAATCCTTGAAAACGGTGGCCGGCTGGAAGGGGCTTTGAATGGGAATGCCGATTTGCCTGGAAGGAGCGGCGATGCAGCAGCAGGACGAGACAGCGCTCCTTCGTGATAGTAGTTTTGGGCTTGATTTCGTGCCGTGCGTGTGATTGCGCACGAAACAAACTCTCCGTTATGAGAAATGATTTAACGCTAACTTGCTTATTTTCCGGTGTATCGCAACTGGCATTTAAGAAACCGCCATCATTATGTGATGAAGGCCTGAGGAAGAATAGCTATTTTCAATGGAGGCTCTATGGAAGGTAGAACCGATTCCGACATAATGTAGCCAAAACGGAATATTATCACAGATAATAAGATACATTTATACGAAAAAAAGTAATCGTATTACAATTACAACTCTCTGGATGTAAATATATCATGGATTTGCTGTTTTCCCCATAATTTCCCGTCCAGTTTCCAGGAGGTGAGATCTAGTTGATTCCGCGTTCTTTATATAATAACGAAATCGTTACAAATTCTCCTCTTCGGTGAACCTACTGGCTAGAAACTTTACTTGGGCATGGGTGAAGGAAGTCAAAACGATTTTCACGCTTCGTAACGAGATGGTAGGTCGCTGACTGTTACTGGACTGTATGTCTTCTGATGAGGCATTATTATTCATGTAAATCCGTGCATGCATAATTACCGCCCATGAATTACTGTGTTTAGTAGTCATATATGTCATGCTCGTGCTTTGTTTTTTAGTGTATGCTATTGAATATACCGTTAAATCAGGGAAGTACCTAGTTTAGGCAGCATTTCACTGGGGTTTTTTGGGAAATGCCAAGCCGGCAGCTGGCATACCGGAGACGCAGGTGTACAACTGGCGCAGCGCAATTCAGGGGCAAAATGGTTAACAGAGACCGTGCCTCCCTTTCACAGGCGGCTCATATGCTGTCAAGTTAGGCCTTTCTCTGTTTCTACATACGCATTTTGGGAACTTACAATTTGATATGTGCGTTTGTTTTCTTTGAAAGAAGAATAGAAAAAAAAATCGTTAACATATTTATGTGCGTATGTTTGATTACTTGGGTGTATGTAATGGGGGGGGGGGCAATTGGACCTAGTATTCCATAAAAGTTTTAGCAGTACATCTCACATGTGTGATTTGTTTACTTTCTTTATTTTCAGAACTTAAGGATGACATTTTACACCTACAATATGGATTAATGTCTGGATAGATGCTGGTCAACATGAGATGATAATACGACGCATGAGATCCCCTTATCAATCGAGCTCACATAGCAAACCATGACTGCTCCGGCGCTGCTGCCACTGTCGGGCCGGCGGATACCGTCTGTCGTATCTGGAGCCTCCTCGCTGGCCCACCACAGGGCCACGCTGCGGCTCTCAGAGAAATTCATCCTCCTCCTCATCCTCAGTGCCTTCATCACCCTCTGCTTTGGGGCATTCTTCTTTCTTCCGGACAGCTCCAAACACAAGCGCTTCGACCTGGGCCTGGAGGATGTGCTTATACCCCACATCGACCCTAACATACAGGGCAGGCACCCTGGTCTGGCAGTGATCCACGGGCAAGGAGACCATGACGAACACCGGCACAGGTAAAGATGGCATGGACCTGATATTCCCTACCCCATCCCCTTGCTTCTTTGTTTTTAGTTCTACTTTCCTCATTTCACTGGTGTTTGCAAGGTTCCTGACGGCTGCACCGCCTTTTATCATATATGTAAACCTAACTACAGTGAAAACAATGTGATTGATGAAAAAAACTACAATTTGCTGACAACAGTGAGCCGTCAAAAAAGTTAGGGTGTCCTTAAATTTGACAACCTTTGAGTTTTGCATTTTGTACCTATGAGATAGGAACATGGACTGAATTACGTACGTGAACCATAAAATTTATGGGAATCATTGTACAATTTTTATTCTTATGTGTATGTATAGTTGTCTAACATACAAAAAACTAAGTACACTAATTTAAAAAAGAAATTTAGATTTAACTCAATATTTTGTTGAACACATGTTCCTTGCCAAAATAATTGAACACAAATACATGACATGAAGCATAAGGCTTGATGATGAAAGTGAGAATCTGCTCAAAATCATAAATCCAAAATCAGAATCCATACCCTTGGAGTCGGTGTCCACTTTGTCTGAGGTGTTGGGTGGGTTAAGGTTAGTCTTAGAGCCTCAGGTTTGCCTGAATTGTCACCAATTTCTCTACTTGTACATGTATGGGCCTGTTGTGGACTTTGGTGTGCATTTTTTACAAAAGCGAGACCAATTGCGCTAAGAGGAAGCTGATGTTGAGAGGATTAGTAAGATTATTGCAAAAACCGTTAATAGTGCCCCAGATGAGCAAATACCCAAACATCAGGTTGATGCTGAGTTACATCATCGCATAATACACTTTATTAAAACAATTGTGATATCAATGTTGGCAAGATTAAAAATTATTTTAGCTCATCCATTAACCTGTTTGATGGATTACTTGAGGGGAAATTGATATGTTTCTGAATATAATAAATCCACTTTACAGATTAATTTCCTATTTAAAGCATTAACAAAAATATGAACTTACCACAGCTTGGCTTTTCACTTCTGGTCTAGACTCAAACATTGTGATTTTATCATAACTGTTTACAGTTTTATCCACAATTCACATTTCAGATGTAAGAATCGCAATACAGCAAGACATTAACATTTACTTTGCATGCGTGCAGCATCCTCAGCCACAGCATCTTCCACACACAAGTAACCAAACAGAAGTAAACACGTCTTACTGACAAAAAAAATAAAATCTTTTAATTTATTTGATCTATTATTTGTTTGTAAATGTTGTAAACTGAGTGCAGAATTATTGACCCAAGTGATAAATGTTCATTTGTACACAAAACTTTCAACACCTTAATGTTTTTAAAAAATTAAAAAGCACTTTTGGTATAATGAGTCAATTTAGTTTACATGTACAATATTTTACATAGCTTAATAATTAAGTTTATTATTATAATGCTGCAAGCAATGCTTCTTGTCAGTTAAGTGGTTAAACAGTTAATTAACATTACTAAATATATTCCAAAAAAAATCATCATGATCTGTATCGTTGATCAAGATCATAACCAATATGACATTTTGACCATATTGCCCACCCCTACTGCAACATGTGCACATGTAAACAGTAGGGATGCTCATTTCGATTAATTTTCCCAACCGACAACCGCCGTTCGTTAACCGAACATTAACCGTTAACTGATTAGATTAGAATATTAAATTCCTCTGGGGTCGGCGGTCCCGCCGGCGGGATCTGACAGAAATTTCGCCAAACCATTTAAATAACTCTGCGAGGTTTTATCATATACACATTTAAAAAACACCCTCAGAAACCTTGGACGGTCTACTTTTCAAATATATATATAGGTAGAAACTAAATATATTTTTATAGCTTCGTGATACGAATAGAAAGAACAAGAGTGACTGACTTAAGCGTCTGCATCTCGAAGCAGCTCTGATCGCCTTCCCACTTGGAAATTGCGCTATTCGCATGATAACAACATGATAATCCTACAGTTAGTATTGGATAAAGAAATATGTGAATACGCCCATTGTAACCGAAATAAAACAAGAGCACATGTCTGGGTAGTGTTTACACCGATCGGCTACAATATAGCACACGGATACGTCTCTGCCGCTGAAGCTTTGCGCCAATGTTTCCATTTTCAGCAGCAAAGCTCGTACCTGTGTTCATGGCTCAGTGCAGGGCTAAGCCTGTGTGCCTGTAATCACAGTCGCCGATTCAAACCCAGTGTATTTAGAACGTGAAAAGCGATCTTCAGCTGAGATGCCACAAAACTTCATACTACTACTAATAATTAAAATATATATAAAAACATTTTAAACCGTTTAACTGATAGTAATATTCGGTCAAAATTAATTATTTCGGTTAACGGTTAAACGGTCAAAAGGAGCATCCCTAGTAAACAGTAAAAAAGTGGAAAGAAGTAGCTATAAAACTGTTCTCTAAAATGACCACCAGTTGGTAGTGCATTATAAATTTTACAAATTCCCATTTTGACATTCCCATGGAAATTTATTGGAAATTTTCCCCCCCTTTGCAATCCCAGATTTGCCATCTATGATTTATAGTGTCTATCTTGTTTCTGGGGCGGCATGGTGGTGCAGTGGTTAGCACTGTTGCCTCACACCTCTGGGACCTGGGTTCAAGTCTTTGCCTGGGTCACATGTGTGTGGAGTTCGCATGTTCTCCCTGTGTTGTCATGGGGTTTCCTCCAGGTACTCTGGTTTCCCCCCACAGTCCAAAGACATGCTGAGGCTAATTGGCATTGCTAAATTGCCCTTAGGTGTGAATGGTGTGCAAGTGTGCCCTGCGATGGGCTGGCCCCCCATCCAGGGTTGTTCCCTGCCTCATGCCCATTGCTTCCAGGATAGGCTCCTGACCCCCCGTGACCCAGTAGGATAAGCAGGTTGGATGATGGATGGATGGATGGATGGATGGATCTTGTTTCTCTTTTTGTGATCTGTTTGTGTGGCCAGTCTTAAGACTGAGGAAGGCTGACTGCATGCCAGTGGAAAGTCTCTTCTGGCCACTGGTTCATTTAGCCAGTAGCCAGTAGCATCAAAAATTTCTATGCTATGTTGCCAGATATAGCTGATTACTGGGTGTATAGTAGGCTAATGGGGAGTCTAGGTCTTCTTAAGTGCTCATGATGTGTATAACTCAGTGACGTGGGCATGGGTGGGGGCATCCTGGCCCTGCCTAGCCTAGGTGTCCTTTGACTGCCTTAGCTTCGGTGAAGAGTGAAATTTGGTAAAATAGATAAATATGGACTTTAGGTCGGAAAAAAATCCTTTAATTTCACAGACTGATATATCGCTGTACAGTATAACATAACAACTCGTATATAGTAGAAATAGGTGAACATTTTCAGTATAGGTGTTGTTTGTGTGTGTGTTTGTGTGTGTGTGTGGTGTGTCTCTGTGACCATCAATATATTTAGTTGTCAAATATGTGTATGTGTGTGTAATGTTCCTTGCATATGAACCCATTTCTTCTAAATTTGGCAAACAGGTAGAACACAGTAGAAAAGTTTCTGACAATATTGTTTTTACCGTTGCTATTAATAGTAATAGTCTCTGTGGCCTAGATTCGATTAAAAAACAATCTGTCAAACTAACTGCTGACAGAGAGTAATTTATTAGCCAATGTGATACTGCAGCCTCTAAGCCAAGGTGCAGTCAGTAAAGTTTGGGATCCCAGACCCCATTTCGGGATCCCAGACCTTGGTGAGGAATCTCAGATCCTGCTTATGGATTTCAGACCCTGTGTAGAGATCTCAGACCCTGATTATGCATCCTAGACCCCATTTAGGGATCTCAGACCCCATATATGGATCCCAGATCTTGGTGAGGAATCTCAGATCTTATGGATTTCAGACCCCGATGAGGGATCCCAGACTCCGGCAAGCATCCTAGACCCTGCTCAGAGATCCCAGACCTCGCTTAGGGATCCCAGACCCTGCTTAGGGATGCTAGACAACATAAATAGCACCAGAAGAGCTCCATCATCTGCACCTCCCATATTCAGTATCAAAACAAACTGTTTTTCTCCATCTTAATACCCTCAATATGACTGAATAGGGGGGGCTGGGGCAGTGTTTATACCCATAGGGTATAGCAATACAGAGGGGAGCTTATGTGGTCAGGCTGAAAGCAGGTTTGGGCTGAAATTGCTCACGCTGTGTTCCCATATCTTTCCTCAGAGTCTAGAGGTGAAAATACGAAAATGTTCTGGGTTTGATTTTGTGGAAAAAGACTTCTTTAAATGGGTGTTAGATGTGGATGGCAGCAGGGATGTTTCTCATTTCTCCTGTTTTTGCTCAATGGTGTCAACCCAAGTTGTTCCTGGTTTATCCTTAACAATTTTTCGTGAACTATAAGTAGATATATAAAATGAGATGTTTACATAAGACACTGATGACGTGCCACACACACAGACACAGAGCTGGAGTAATGCACCCATGGACATCATCACTAGATGGTTTTGGATGTATTGTCCCAGGTACTGATGAGCATCGGTTAAGGACAAGGATGCAACTTTTATGCTCTGGGTTCCAAGATCTACATGGTACCATTGAGCAATGTACAGAGGCAGACTGGCAACAGAAATCAGCCCAGCAATTTGGGATCCCCTTTGTAAGAACTGGGGGGGGGGGGTTCCTTTGCACTATGTTCCTGGTATATTTTGGTGATCGAGATCAATCAGTTGGGTACCAATGAAATAAATCATTATCCATTATTCATCTTCTGTGATTGACCTGGAAACACACCGAGACTGATGGACGGGTTGGGCACCCCTGGTATATAGACTATACCCGAAAATACCCAAACCTTCCCAATGGCCAGCCTGTGCCTGGCAATGTAATTAACCTGAACACCAGTAAAATATCCTACTGAAGTCCTTTTAGTGCTGTCCTCAGTTCCAAAAATAAGCCCTCTCTCTGTACTTTGTGGACAAACCTTGATTTACATAAGGCATGGTTTATATTCCAGTCTGATTTTTCAGTTTTAACTCTCTGTAGGCTGTCTGTGAAGCATGGAACTCTGTGTGGCACTGCACTCATTGTGGCTGATCTGAAATGCTGCTGTTGGGGCTGCAGGATCTGCCTTGCTGTCTGTGTCTGACTCTCCCTGCTCTGCCAGCAGCTGCTTCACCTGCTGCATTATGGGCTCTTTCACTTTCACAGGTTTGTCGGTCATAAGCTCACCGCCTGGAGTCATTACACCTGGTTCCTCAGTGTATCCCTGTAATTCAGCCCTGAGACTCATTGTTCAGGATGTCTCTGAATTGTGCCTTTGCATGTTGATGGTAGTTTAGCTGCTCTCTGAAGGCCCTGCTGCTGTTCTTCCTTTGATAAACAGAGTATCAAAGCGTAAAGCCTTTTGGATAAAAAGCCCTTTCCGAACAGCAAAATATATACACGTCTACTACACAAATTATCTGAACAATGAACATTCAGAGGAGCAGACTTGCTGTTGTGATAAAGGTAGTACTAGGTACCCCCAATCAGTTTACTTCCCATTAAGTGCAATAAATGGATAAAACGACATGGAATTTGCTTGGTATAAAAGAGTTTGTCAAAGGCATGAGGGGCGATTCAGCGAATGTAAAATGGAAGAGGCATCGTGGAGGGCGATGATGTGCAGGAGGTACAGGCTGATGAGAGTCCTCCGTGAGTAGCAGCCACATTGTTAGGGGGATTTAATCTGTCCCCTCACATATACACACATTACTCTCACTTGGCACATAAGAGGCTGCAGTTCTGCAGCCATGATGGAGAAGAAGGAGAGGATTTAACACAAAGCTCGAGAAACAAACGAGGCAAAGGAGGAATTCATCAGATCATTTAGGAGCCTAGTGATGGGGGAATGCAGTGGTGCCTGTGCCACCTTCCATTTCCTAAACCTGGTCCTTTGGGTGGGTCTATATACTAACTAGCACTACAGCAACACCAGTGGAGGAAGGTGGGGGCATCAGACATATGATGTGGTCATCTGGTTTAACATTGTAACCTGTAGTGGGGTCCCTTCCTGAAGTTTGATTGGCTGAGAATCTATAGAACATTACCCAATCAGAACTGTTTCCAAATGGGATGTTTACTTAAGTAAGGTTGTGTATAAGTTTGTGTTAAGTGTATAAGCAGCCAATCTATAGCTGATTTTCCAGAGAGAATCAAAATTGGGGGACATTAAAAATAGCCTAGCTCAATTTCCCTCAGTGTAAAAGTGACAAAAACAGTAGTGAGGTAGGCCTGAGTTGTTTATGGGCAGAAGACTGAAGAATGAGCTTGTGCCCTCTGGCCTGAAGGGAGACTCACACCAGCAAGCTTCTAAATGCGTGAGTCTGTACGTGGTGCTTTGATGCATATCGTACAAGGGGCAGGTGTGTGGCTAAGTGCGTTTGGCCTCACTGTATGTGAGAAGATGATTGCTGGTCAAATCCTGTCCTTAGCAGAATAGTAATGTGTCTGTAGGGTCCTTGAGTAAGGCCCCCCCACCCCCTGAAATGCTCCAAGGATACCTGATAAAAGGCTGACCTTGCACTCTGACCTCTGAACTCTATGTACAATACTGTGCAAAAATATAATTTAACATTAGAAGAGATGCAAATTAACATCCATTCATCCATTTTCTATACCCGCTTGTCTGGTGCAGGTTGCGAGGGTCCAGGGTCAGGACAGGGCATGCAAATTAACAGTAAAAATAAAAACAAAGATTTTTTTTCTGTTCTTCTAAAAGTCACTGATATGTAGTGGGTTAACTAGGGATGACGTTTTCAATTCCCAAACCTCTCCACAGAAGTACCGCAGCCATCCCATTTATTTGTTAAATTTCACCACCAACTTAAGTAAATGATGTTGGTGTAAAACTATGGTATTATAGTATGGTTATGTCTGTCAAAATGTGTTAGCTTAGCCATTTCCTCTTCTAAAGTCCAATTTGTACTTATCATCCAATACACCCATGTTTTTTTTTACTACACCTCTAGCACACCTTGTGTGGCTAATCAATATTGCATTGAGATAACTAATGAAATTAAACCTCCTCTTTGACTGCCTAAGACTTCTGAGCAATACTCTTTGCTTATGTGTGAGTGATTATGTCTCATAGGAAGACAGGATGTGTAAGAGAAGCATGTCAATGTACCTGTACTTACACAAATGATAAGTAAAGCAGCAGTTTCCATTCAAACTGGATTTTCATGCTATTGTATATCTAGCCTGTTTCCCTATGTGGGAACAGGAGTGGATGGTGTTACGCTGCACCTTTCAGTCTCTCTTTATGTTTTAACTGTGACAACTGTGAATCCCTGAATGCTGCCTGACATGGCCTGCCCCTTGTGGAAATTCATTCTCTGAATCGCAGTACAAACTCTGCTCATTGAACACAGAGAACACACAGCACTGCCACAACTTCTGCAAAGAAGGAGCTCACTTCCTGTAGGTGGTCCGGTCCCTCCATGGAAGTGGGGAGTGTTTAAACAAAAATGCATATAAAAAGTTTCAGGTGGCCATACACCCAGCAGCGCTACGCTACCGAGTGCCTGCTGCGTGCCTTATTAGAGTAAGTCACCAGCACTCCATCCCTATTTCCACCTGCGGAGTTGGCTGACAGCTTGTCTTTAAGGACATTCTACTAACATTAGCCCCCCCCCCCCCCCCCCCCCCCCCGAGTAGCCAGCACTAGACTTGGGCGGTACCTAATTTTTAAGGTCATACTGTCCAGACTTTATGCTGTGGTAAACAGTTGTTTGATGGTATTAAGAAGCAACACTATTCTGCTATTTCCCAACATAATTTGCTGGGGAGGTCCATACATATGGTTCTGAGACTGGTCCACTGCTGCAGATGCTTTGCTTGTTAAGATGATAATTAAGCATGGTGGATCTTTTCAAACTTTGCAAAGTCATTGTATGGATACCACTCTGGAACAGATTAAATTCTGAGACAGATCACCCCAAAAGTGAAGTGATGCTGGTTAGTGGCACCAAAATGGATGCGTGAAAGCAGATGACCTGTGACCTTATGAATGTGATAAGTTAACAACAAATTGCTCCAAGAATGAGCCAGCAGCACTTTGTGGCAGCAAAGGAAGGAAACACATGATCTTGTGAATACAGTAACTCTAAAAGTATTGTACAGATCTTTTTCAAAATTTGACACATTGTCAGGGTGACAAACTGGAAGTGATCAACTTTTGAGACAGATCATGTCACAATTGAAGCATTGCTGCCGTTTCCATTTGATCCTGTTACCATGACAACCCAAAACATATTTCACAGGTCTTTTTCAGCTTATGCAGACATGTTGCATGGGTAAAGATCTGGTCCTGTTCAAATTTGATTATGATTATGGTTAACTTTATTGATGATGGGGGAAATTCTGGTGCATATTGTTACGTGCTGAAATGGGCACAGAACGGAGACAGAGGAGCAGGAGTCCAGGAAGTCGGGGAAATTAAGGATTTATTGGGGAAACAAGGGTTTTACGGGGGAGACAGTCGGGCACATGGGACAAACGGGCAGTAACATCAACGACAGGACTGGGAGAAGACGAACAGGGAAGTACTTAAATACACCAGACTACATTGAACGAAACTAGGCACAGCCGGTGACAAGGGGATTCCACAGGGCAGTGAGGGAGGGGGGCGTGGCACACAGGGATCAGATGAGCGGGGCATGACACATAAACAGCAAGAACACATATATTTTGCCAATTAGACAAGGTACAAAGACAGCACACATAGTGCAAACATTTAAAAAGCGCATAGTACACAAATAATTTAAATATTACAGTGTGACATCAAAATTATGTATTTAATGGTAAGAATATTATTTATGTGCTAATATATTTTGTGCAGTTACAACAGCAAGTATTGGATTGTATTGTAAGACAGGATGCTTCCTGATGTATTATGATACCGTGGTGGCTTGAGCCGGTGGCTAAATATGCTGCAGGGGGGACATTTAAAAGAGGGTTATTATCCATCTCGTGCTAATGAAACTAGCCTAGCACGAGTGATCACTCAATTATTATTGGACTAAAATAGTCATGTAACACACATTTACAAGATAACATAGGTGTAATGTGCAATATTTACAAAGTATACAACTTGCCCTAGTTTAAGATAATAAAAAAGTAGTGCTTTACATGTCTTATAGTGTTACCTGTGTAAAGTAAAATGAGGAAAAAGCTCATGGAACCATTTCTGGACAAGGGCAGAACAGTTGCAACAGGCGGTTTCTTCACATACCAGTCACTGGCTAATAGACTAAACGCAACACGACTCTGCTTGACACCATAAATAAGATACGACGGGAACTTCCACTTCAGGCTAGAAATGTTTTGGAAACCGAGGAATTCTCCACACCAGTGTTTAGAACTGGCAGTGTTATTCTGACAGTGTATGTACCTAAAAATAAGTCATCTGTCTGTATTCTGAGCACCATCCACCAAAACCTGGAGTCTGGCAGCGATCACAACAAAAAACAGCACGGTCACAGACTACAACTGCTTGAAGGTATGTGAATGTACATCATTTTCTGATATGTACTATACATGTCAATTCAAAATGTAACACACTTTTGTCTCTCTCTCTCTTTTTTGTGACAGTGTTATGTTTACATCATGGACCAGAAGGTGCATGCTTACATGATGTGAGCTGTTTTCTGCGACATATTTGACCTGGTGGCGATGAATGCACAGATTCTCCAGAGGGTTGAAGCAGTGTTCATGGCTCGCCTTGCAGAAAAACTCATTTTTTACAATAAAAAAGCGATGGAAAAAGAAATGAAAACATAACTTAGTCAAGCTTCCATTCCACAGCTTACCGCTGGAAGGACAACTCAGCAGTATGTACATTAAGAAGGAAGGTCCTTGAGTATATAGCAACTGTTAGTGCCTGTGTGGAATTATAGGATAGAAATGATTTTGTACCTTTTGTGACACGGTTTGTGACATTTAATATGTTATATATTAAATGTATTCCTCCCATTAACCACTTGAATGACATTGACTCTCTCACACACACACACACATTATTTTTATATCATCTGATACTTGAAATTTACACATTCTGTATCTATATTTCTCTACTAGCTTGTTCTCAGTGGAAGTGTTTACATACAAAGTGCACTGTGGTGTTTCAAAACACCACACAAAAATGCACATGCATGCACGCATATAAGATTGTCTACCATTGCTGTAAACACAGAACATACATCAAATTATATCAAATATATGTGTATAATTGACACTAAGGTTACCTCAGCCGATTTGGGGGTTCCAATGTATTTCAAATTATGCTATAATGCACTATAATAATATAGAATTGGAATTTGAATGTACTGGGCCACACCCTGTATGATGTTGAATTGGAATGACAGTAAGAAGAATTTAATTAATTTCAATTCAATGCAATCATACAACACATGAATGTCATTTAATCTAGCAAAACATAATTGTATAACATTTGCTTCCATCATGATAGGTGTATATATTAACCTTATATACTGTATGTACTAGAGAGTGAACTTTCTTTTTGTATGATTGTAAGATAAAAATTGTGTCATTGTTTTAGCCTATTCTAACAATATGCATTTGGTTTATGTTAGCCATCTAAGCCCTTGTCCCATGTTATTCTTTTCACATAATTAACTGTTAATGTGTTTTACCATTTGTCAGGAATGGTAAGCAGTAGCATTTCCTGTGAGTGTCCGTGGGTTGTCAGATGGATATGGTTGAGGATCTTTCACCATGGTACACAAAATCACAATTAAATTATTTATTCTGTAGGCAACACTTCAAATGTATGTACCAATGCATATATACTTTTTGCTGCTGTAAATATTCATGGTGGCGTGGTGAGGGGTGACATCAGACACCATCAGGAGGAGCTGATCCGCTACAGCAACAGCTACTCCCTGAGTATAGCAGCCATTAGACCAAAAGTAGGTATACCCACCTGCAGAGATCTGGCCACTCCCCATTCTGCGTACCTCAGAGAGTGCCGTCACCGAAATGCGGAGTTTAAAGTGTGTGAGTAGTGTATCTGTCTACGGGGAGAATGTTGACCTTGTCAATAGATTTTCTTACCTTAGCAGCAACATTCATGTCTCTGATGACTCTTTCTATGAAGTCAGCAGATAGATTGGGAGAGCATGGGGGGTTATGAGGTCGCTGGAAAGGGGTGTGGTGCTCCTGATATCTTTGCGAGAGGACGAAGGTCCAAGTCTTTAGAGTCCTGGTGTTCCCTGTCTTGCTGTATGGCAGTATGACTGGGTATGACGCTACCCAGTGAGACGATGACTGGACTCCTTCAGTACTGTGTCTCTTCAGAGAATCCTTGGGTATAGCTGGTTTGACTTTTTGTCAAAGTGGTTGCTAGAGGAGTCCTGAATGAGGCATATCAGTTACGGCAATGGCCTTGTTGCACATTTCCCTGAGGGTGATCCGGCTTGCAGGATCCTCATTGCTGAGGACCAGAATGGCTGGACCTGGCTAAGGGGTCGCCCACGTGACACCTGGCTGCGGCAGATGGATTGCCATTTCTGGAGTGTGGGACTGGACTGTGTCTGCCTGGGGGGTCGCCAGCTAGGGTCTTGCAGTTTCGCCGTGTGGTGGGCGCGGTGATACGCTAAAAAAAAAGGTTACCTGGCACTTTGGGAGGAGCTTAAAGCTCCCCCCGTCTGTGACGTCATCACCAATGATTGACAGGTCCAGCTGCATGCCCCCATCCCAACGATGATTGACAGGTCCAGCTGCATGCCCCCATCCCAACGATGATTGACAGGTCCAGCTGCATGCCTCCCACCCCAACGATGATTGACTGGGCCAGCTGCACCCGTTCCCCCACAACTTAGCTAAAATTTAAATTAGTAATTTAAAGCTTGTATTAAAACAATGGTTACATTTATTAATTACGTTTTAAGGAATAATAAAGCGTGTAGTAGACTGAATGTAAGCTAGTGCATACACGTATTTTAAAAAGAAAATGCACGTAAGCTCATTATATTTAACCGAAATATTTAAAGAATACTGTGTACTTTAAGCACAAAACGGCACAAGTCCCAAACTTTTAACTAGAGACACCATATTTAAGTAGAGGCATACCCGAGCGAAAAAAGAGCAAATGCAAAACAAGCACAACTATTTTAGCCAAAGTTTTTCAAAACGAGAAAAAGCCGTAATCAGTTTAACAGTTTATTTCAATGTAAAATAGAAAAAGTATTTCACCAAATGCGAAGAACCATCGGTTCCGTCAGTGTAGCACAAACAGCGGGGTCCACAACGGAACAAACCCGACATGCTGCCGGCCTATTCAAAACTTGCGCGTCAAATGATTGCCCGTGGGGGCAGCACGGCGCAGGCACACTCACGCAGACACACATTTCAAAGTGGCGGCAACAAACGGAGTGCCCTGTTATTTCAAACAAACCATAACGTTTAAGTAATGAAGCACTTTTCTACCAATGTGAATAATAAAGTAAAGCGCCCTAAGCATTTTGACAACAAGAATCAAGGAATAACGCGGACAACCCTTGTTAAAATGAGCATACGGCATTACCCCAGAAGCTGGGTGGCTATTTGCATATGTCCCAGCATGCCACACTGTTGTAATGTGAACAGCCTAGACAATAAGTTTTAGGGCTGAATTCATGTGTTTTAACATAAGGTGGCGTCGAAGAGCCAAGCGCTGTCTGGCCTATTTGCGCATGTCCCAGCATATCGCACTGTTGTAATGTGAAAAGCCTAGAAAGTAAGTTTTAGGGCTGAACTCGTGTTTTAACAAAATGTGGCATCGACGATAGTGTTGTACTAAAAATAGCCGCAGTCTACTAATGCTTTAAATTAGGAATTATTCTCTTTAACATGAATGTGCTGTTTTTAATACAATGTTTAATACCATGTATGTGAACAGCCTAGACAATAAGACAATAGTCTTTGCGCCAAGCTGTCATTTTAGTTATTATTAGTCTTAGTCACGTCCATACTCATTTTAGTCCAGTCAAGTTTTTGTCGACTAAAAGTCTGAGCATTTTAGTTATGTTTTAGTCAGATTATCCATGACTATTTTAGTCTAGTTTTAGTCAACAAAAACTGATGACATTTTAGTCTAGTTTTAGTCAACGAAAACTGATGACATTTTAGTCTAGTTTTAGTCAATGAAAATTGTATTTAATCTCTTTATTTTAGTAATGCAATTCTATTTTACCTAGTCAATATAATACAAGTACATAGTAGAATACACAAAAACCAATTTTTTTTAGTCAAATGCATTTCACAATTAAAACAAGGTTCTTATTACTATATTATTGTTACCTGATAAACTCAAGAATACTCTTCATCTATTCCAGACACGGAAGACACTCTGATTTGAATTTATAACATTTATTTTGCCAACCAAACATGTTTGAACTTAGAAGTACACACTAATTAAAATAAAATAAAATAAAAATATAAAATAATGTCCATCTTCTTGCGTGGGACTTGCTTCACTGAAGCTGTTTCTGGAATCTAGCACAGGAATAGATACAATGTCAAGACAGATGCAGCCTCTGGAAAATCTAACTGTTGTAAATATTAAGTAGCATAAATCCTTGCTATCAGGCCTATTTTTCCCTCAATGACTGAAATTATTGGTTTTAATTTGGCTGTTTATTTTCAGCTACAATTGTTTAACAGAAAAAATAGGCCTCACAAGATCATAAGGGATGCCAATCAAAATGCATCATGCTCTGAATCATTCATGAACATCCTTTCCACAAGAACATTATTTCACAGTTAGCAGGTATTAACATGACCTGTAGCCTCTACGTGGATGGTAACTAGCCTGGCAAGCCAGACCCACGCACGATGTTCCGAAAAACGTTTCAAAACACTATCCCTTTAGACATACAGTGGTACCTCGGTTCTCGAACTCACTAGAACTCGAATTTCTTGAAAGTCGAACAAACCAGTTTGACCTAGAACTCGATCTGAATATCAGAAGTAGCCTGCTTTGAGAGGGTTTTTGTGGTTTTTTGGCCTCCCTAGAGCAACTTCGCTTTAGTTTAAGCTAAACGTGGTTCAGCAGGAAGTTAATCTCGGGTAAGTAATTGTAAATTTGGTTATTTTAAAAGTTAAATTTAAAGGTTGTTATCGCTGACGCTGTCGGATAATTTATAATAAAGTACCGATTTAACGCAAGTGTTAATTTAGTGTTGTAGTGTACTCGGCACTTTGTTTTAACTATATGTTAATTAGATCAACTAAAAGTTTATATATTCTCTATTAATATACTGGGCTGGGAGTAAAGGACGGGAACATAGTGAGTTAGGTAATTATGGGGCCAGCTCAGTGTTGTGTTTGCAAGATGTTTGCCCTTCTGGATGCTTGCGTCCAGTCGGACTTCGTCTGCGAGCGATGTGGGTTAGTTGACTCACTCATGGTCCAGGTTCGTGACCTAGAGGAGCGGCTGGCTCTCATCTAGCATAGCAATGAGTTATAGGAGAGAGTTAATACGCCTTCTAGGGAGACTATGTGTACGTCACAAGCGGGGAGGGGGGAGAATGATGAACAGGTAGGTCAAGAGAGCTGGGTGAACGAAGGTCGTAGAGGTAGAAAAGGACGTACACAGTTCACAGAGGCGGCATCACCTGAAGTAACGGTTTCTAACCGCTTTCAGGTGCTTCCAGCTTTAGAGCCGGAAGAGACTGGGGAGGCAGGTGGGCCCTTGGGCACCAAGGAGCCACCTAACCCTAGTAGGAGGGAGGTTGTGGTAGTTGGGGATTCAATTATAAGAGGTGTAGATAGTTATGTGTGCACCCGTGATAGAGGGTCCCGTACAGTGTCTTGCCTGCCTGGTGCCCAGGTAGGGGACCTTCCAGATCGAGTGGACAGGCTTTTGGCCCCAGCCGGGGTGGATCCAGTGGTCGTGGTGCATGTTGGCACCAATGACATAGGAAAGGGCAGAAGGGCTGTTCTGCAAGATAAATTTATAGAAGTCGCGGATAAGCTTAGAAGCAGAACATCCACGGTGGTATTCTCTGGAATACTTCCCGTGCCACGTGCAAGTCAGGCAAAATTAGCTGAGATAAGGGGATTAAATGCGTGGCTAAAATGGTGGTGTAGGAAAGAGGGGTTCAGGTTTATGGGGCACTGGAAGACCTTCTGGAACAGGTGGGACCTGTTCAAGCCGGACGGGTTGCATCTGAACCACAGGGGAACCAGTGTATTGGGGAGGCGTATGTGCAGAATAGTTGAGGAATGTTTAAACTAGGGACTGGGGGGGCAGGGAGGTCAGTTAAGAATTTATGTGGGGAGAGACGGAAAGCCCAAATAAAAATTAAAAGTAGACACTGTAAAAGGCCTACCATTAGTGGTCTGTATTTGAATGCTAGGAGTATTAGAAACAAAATTAATGACTTAGAGGCTTTAATTTCTTCAGACAATTACGACATTATAGGAATAACTGAAACATGGATGAGTGACAATGATGGTGATGAATATAATATGGATGGTTATACGTTGTTCCGTAGAGACCGGATAGGCAAGAAGGGAGGTGGTGTTGCAGTATACGTAAAAGAAAACTTGCAGGCAAGGGATCTCACTGATAAAAATAAAAATTCAGAAGCTGTATGGATCAAACTTGATGCTAAAGATTCAAATGGCCTAATTGTCGGGGTTTGTTATAGGGCACCTAATGTAGCTGTAGAGGAAAGCAGAATATTATATGATGATATCAGGATTATGAGTAATAAAAATGATGTGGTGGTTATGGGTGATTTTAATTTACCTGGGATACAGTGGGACACAGTCTCTGGCTCTTCTGTAAATGAACTTGAGATGGTGGAATTAGTACAGGATTGTTTTTTTACTCAGTTTGTTAATACTCCTACCAGGGGAGAAGCCCTTCTTGATCTCGTTTTTTGTAATAACCAGGATAGGATTGGAAAATTAGAGGTTTTAGACCCATTGTACGGTAGTGATCATAACATGGTTAAATTCGAGGTTAATTTTAGTGTCCAAAGAGCAAAGTCTAAATTAAAAGTATACAATGTTAGGAAGGCTAACTTTAATGGTATGAGACGGAAATTAGAAACTGTAAACTGGACAGAGTTAAATAGCAAAACAGTAGAAGAGGCATGGGAATTTTTCAAAAGCACATTGTTGCAAGTGCAAGAGGACTTCATACCTGTTTCCAGCAAAACTAAATCTAGGAAACGACAACCAAGGTGGTTTACTAAGGAAATTAAGAATAAAGTCAGGAGGAAAAGGGCTCTGTTCCACAACTGGAAAATAACTAATGATTTCAAAATCAAGCAGGAGTATCTAAGTCTACAGGCAGAGTTAAAAAATGACATTAGGCTATCAAAGAGGGATGTAGAAAGAAAAATTGCATTGGAGGCTAAGCATGACAGTAAAGGTTTCTTCCAATATTTTAACTCCAAGAGAGCACTAAAAGCTGAAATCACTAATTTACAGGATAGTAAGGGCCTTATAATTGATAACGAAATTGATATGGTAAATGAGTTTAATGATTATTTTTCAAGGGTGTTCACAATAGAGAACACAAGTAACTTACCACCAATTAATACGAATACAGCATCGTCTATGACCAATATATGTATAACTGAGGTTGATGTGATACTAAGCCTAGCTAAACTCAAAATAAATAAATCACAGGGGCCTGATGGCATCTTACCTTTAGTCTTGAAAGAGATGAGGGATATTATTAGCCAACCTTTGACTTTAATATTCCAGAAATCGTTATCTGCGGGTGTGGTACCATCAGATTGGAAGCATGCTAATATAACACCCATATTCAAAAAAGGGGATAGAAGTAATCCGGCAAACTATAGGCCAATCAGTTTAACTAGCATTACTGGAAAAATAATGGAAGCTATAATTCAAGTGAAAATGGTAGATTACCTAGATGCAAATAACATTATAAAGGATAGCCAACATGGATTTAGGAGAGGTAGATCCTGCTTAACGAATCTGCTTGAGTTCTTTGAGGAAGCTACAAGTGAAATTGATCACAAAAAGGCCTATGATGTGATTTACTTAGATTTCCAGAAAGCCTTTGATGTTGTCCCCCACAAACGGCTCTTGTTAAAGCTTAAAGCTGCAGGAATTTTAGGAACTGTGGCAGCTTGGATCAAAAACTGGCTAACTGATAGGAAGCAGCGAGTAGTTATTAGAGGCACTATGTCACAGTGGGCCTCCGTTTATAGTGGGGTACCGCAGGGTTCAATTTTAGGACCACTATTGTTCCTAATTTACATTAATGATATTGACACGAATACATACAGTAAACTGGTTAAATTTGCAGACGACACTAACGTGGGCGGGGTAGCAGATGCTAATCTAGCAGCAGAGAGGCTCCAACGGGATCTGGATTTAATTAGCGAATGGGCTGATACTTGGCAGATGAAATTTAACACAGATAAATGTAAGGTAATCCATGCAGGGAGCAGAAATATACAGTACAGATATTTTATGGGTTCCACTGAAATAAAGGTAGCTGATTACGAGAAAGATCTCGGTATGTATGTTGATGCTTCCATGTCCCACTCTCGCCAATGTGGGGAAGCAATAAAAAAGGCGAACAGAATGTTGGGTTATATCTCTAGATGTGTGGAGTTTAAGTCAAGGGAGGTGATGTTACACTTATATAATTCCTTGGTAAGACCCCACCTAGAATACTGTGTGCAGGTTTGGTCACCATACCTCAAGAAGGACATTGCTGCCTTAGAAAAGGTGCAACGAAGAGCTACGAGAATGATTCCTGGTCTTAGAGGAATGTCTTAAGAGGAGAGGTTAGCGGAACTGAATCTGTTCAGCCTTGAGCAAAGGAGACTAAGGGGGGATATGATTCAGGTCTATAAGATTCTAACGGGTCTGGATGCCGTTCAGCCAAATGACTATTTCAATATTAGTCTAAATACTAGAACTCGTGGCCATAAGTGGAAATTAGCGGGAGAACATTTTAAAACAAATTTGAGGAAGCACTTCTTTACACAGCGTGTAGTCAGAGTATGGAATAGTCTTCCTGCTATTGTAGTGGAAGCTAAAACCATGGGTTCCTTTAAATCAGAGCTAGATAAGATTTTAACAACTCTGAGCTATTAGCTAAGTTCTCCCCAAACGAGCTTGATGGGCCGAATGGCCTCCTCTCGTTTGTAAATTTCTTATGTTCTTATGTTCTTATGTTCTAAGTCGAACCGTGAACGCCGACCTAATATAAATTGTACGCTCCAGGAAATGAGTCATACTACAATGCAATTCTTACTTGAATGCCTTCTTCACAGACTGGACGATTAACCAAATAAAGCAGCGCAACATTACAGTAACTAACAATAAATAAACCACTAACTTACGTGTACTATTAGAACATTTATGTAATTTATTTAAACTTTATTTTACCAGGTAATTTAACTGAAAACCAGTTCTCACTGCTTTACGTGATATTCGGGAGAAATGGCAGATTACGCATCTGAACTGCCTGGGATACAAACGTCATGCGTGTAACTACACTCTTCAGCCAATAAGGGCAAAGGTGTGTCATCACGGAGGCGGTTTGTGCAGCCGGGTTTGTGCAGCCGGGTGAGAGGTCGCAATGCATCTAACGGTAATGCGGTTTAAGCCAGCGCTGTAAGCAAGTCGTACGCACCCAATGACCGGACTGGTGAAACAAACTGAAACGTGGACTTAATACAGAGGACTAATGACAACAACCAGAAACAGCTGATCACATGGGGATCCCACACGAGGTTAACGAGGGGGCGTGGCACACGGAAGGAGCGGACGATCAAGGCAGGACAGGGGTAATGTTGGGATAAGATCTTTATCGTTTTGGAAGCCATTAAGAAAAAAAAATCTCTTCTTGTTTTATCCTGTTCATTTTGTGTTTATATACTAAAAAAAAAAAACATATTTAGGTGTAATTTTGGGGGGCCGGGAACCAATTAATTGGTTTTCCATTATTTCTAATGGGAAAAATTCGATCAGAACTCGAACTTTTTAGGATTCGATCCGGAGTCCGGAACGGATTAAGTTCGAGAACCGAGGTACCACTGTATATCTAGTCATGCAGTAATGAAAGCTTGAAAGTTTAGATCGCCAGGATTCAAGACAATTGAGCTGTCGTTCTCAGTTTGCTACATCAATGCCTACATAGCTTCAAAGTGTTCCCTTTACCCATGTATTCTTATCAGACATCTTATCAGAAAGGATGTTTTGTACAGATCGCCAAGTGTCCATGCTTATGAAATATAATTCTAAAGCTAGCAAGCTAACAGCTATTGTTAACGATAACATGTTAACCACAGTTGGCATGAGCTTTCTAAAATAGAAAGTAACGTTAAGTTAATGTCTTTACTTACTTCAATGTCATTGTAGAATGCCTTAAGATGTCTTTTAAGGTTTTAAGGTTTGTGGTGTTTTTTCCTGATATTTTGTGGCCGCATTTCTCCGCCATCTGTGCGCCCGAAAGGGAGACACAGGAAACGGAAATACTGCATAATAATAATAATGTGATTAAATGAGAGGAAATAACGTCTTGTCTTGTTTTCGTCAACGAAAGTGAAGAGACATTTTAGTATAGTTTTTATTTTTTAAACCAAATTTAGTCTCGTTTTTAGTCGTCAACAATATTACATGATATATTTCGTTATAGTTATCGTCACATGACCAGCATTTATGTTGCGTCTTGTCTTGGTCACGTCAAAAAGGTTAGTTGACAAAGATATTTCGTCAAATATTTCCTTAACGAAAACAACACTAGCTCTAACACCACAACTCCTGGCTGTTTAGCGACATTTAGCTAATTTCATCAACGGATGGCTAATCAAAAGGAATAAATAACTTAAAAGATGTATTTAATTGTATTTTTTTATCAGGGCTTAGAGTTTAACTTCAGGTCTGTGAAATCGGGCGTAATTAATTGTCAGGAGAGCGACGTGTATGCAGACCCAAAGCACACAAACTTAGGCGTTCACGCAACTTATCGCAAAAAACCAGACAGAAATAGACTTGTAAATTTAAAAAAAAAGATATTAACTGTTTTTGTTAATGTTTAAAGGTATAAAAAACTTTAGCTGCCATTCATAAATGGGCAAAAATTGGCTCACCACATGTAAATTTTAAAGGAAAGACATTAACGGTTTTTGTTAATGTTTAAAGGTAGAAAAACTTTAGATGTATTTGTTAATAGATAAACAAAAATGTGTTATTTTAAATTAGTATAAATATATGTACCTTAACTTATGACGCAAGATGAACACCCTACACACGCACACAGGAAAGCCCGGACATGTGCACAAGTGTGATGCCGGGCGTGCGAGGCGAGCAGGGATACAGGCAAGCGAAGCCATGAATATGCATAAACGGAGTTTATTCGGGGCAGACATCCACGAACATCACGACACGACAATGACAGATCTGGGCAACAACAGAAGATGTGGACTAATATACACAGGATACGCTGAACAGAACAGGCAACAGGTGAATACAATCGGGAATTAACACGAGGTAATGAGGGGGGCGTGGCACACACGAGGATCGGACGAGCTGGGCGTCACAGAACCCCCCCCTCCAAAGGCGCGCACTCCAGGCGCGCCTCAGGGGAGGCGACGGACGAGACGAGACCGGTGAAACAGGACCTGAAAGCTGGAGGGGGCACCAGTGAAGGTGAGGAGGGAGCAGAAGGGGAACACGGCGAAGGCAAGGAGGGAGGGGAAGCCGCAGCAGGCGACGGCGCAGCCACAGCAGGCGGAGGCGCCGTCCACCGACGAGCCAGAGCGGGGAGACCCGCAGGCGAGCGACGAGTCACCAACAAGGAGCGAAGCTGGGGAGAGAGAAGCGGCTCTCAGGAAGACGGTTGGGGCTTCCTCTTGTACTCTCCTCTTGCGCCTTTTCGTTCTCCGGCTTTGGCAGGTTGGTTGCCCCGGAGAGAACGAGCTGCTGGAGCCGCTTCTCTGTCACTCCCTCACCAAGCTGCCGGAGATGTTCGCGCACGTCGGCTATGACGTGCGCGCTCGTGAGCGGGGTCATCTCCTGAAGATGGGTCCCGCTCTTGCTGGCTATTTCCCTGAGTCTAGGGTCCTCATGGACCTCCAGCAGGTTTAGCCAATAGAGCACCTCGCGGAGCAGATCGATGCGGAGGTGCGTTGCGGAGATCTGTCATTATGTGACGCCGGGCGTGCGAGGCGAGCGGGGAAACAGGCGAGCGAAGCCGTGAATATGCATAAACGGAGTTTATTCGAGGCAGACATCCACGAGACTCAGGAAATGAGGGGGGCGTGGCACACACGAGGATTGGACGACACAACACACACAACAAGCGCACAACCAAGAGTGGGGCTTTAGAGTTTGATAATCAAACTCAATCAAAAAACACTAAACATATATAGTTTACGTTTAGGCAACAAGAATTAAACATCAAAAAACATTTTAGCTGTAATTTGTTAGTTCATTTTAAAGAAGTTGGCCCTGGTTTATTTAATTACATTTATTAGCTATAGGAACTAGTGCCCAGTATTTAGCGACATACATCAAAAACATTTTGAAACTTTGGTAGAATAACGCCTTAGTTATTTTAATAAACAGGCTTTTTCAGTAAATGTTTGTTTACGCTCATGCGAACGTACGCCCACACACACACACACACACACACACATACAGCAAAACCCCGGACATGCACACCCAAGTGCGCACCCAAGGACTGACCTTTAGATTTGGACATGATGGTGACCTTCGTCTGCATTATGGGATTGAATGACCACACCTTGATGATACCATCCACATCAAGACTGGCCACTCTCCTCCCTGAACAGTCTACCCTGAATCAAATACAGAGATAAGGCGAAAAGTTTTGAGCATCAAAAACAATAAAATAAAACTAAAAAGGCTGCACGGCAATCCTAATATTACAAACAATTAACAGGGTCAAATCTTTTACCAGCAGAGTTAAAACAGCTGCAATCAATGACTCATACCAACCTGCAATGTCTGATGGAGGAGTGATGCTCGTCGTATTCTTCTTGACTCGGCTTAATAAAGGTCTGCTCAAAAAGTCCAGTGCCTCTTGACTTTCAGTGTCAAACAAACAGATGTTAACTCACTGACAGATGAACATACCTGACTGGGCAACTTGGAGAACACCTCCATCCGCTCTTTTTCATGGTCATGGTGTCGCCTCTGTCTGGAGTGGCTGCTTTGTGGGTCACCTGCTCTTGTACGGGACCACAGTCTTCGTGTCCTTGTACAGTGGATTCTCCTTGGTCTCCACTGCCTGAAATCCATGCATTATTTCGGATCTACCCTTAAAGCTGTTCTACTCTTAAAAATAACAAGATGCCATTTAAGAGATTTTTAAATGCCCAAATCAGATATATGGTACTCAAAGTTACATATAGTAATAAGCATCCTACACTCCAAATCTCGTATGAACTGACATGGCCAGACACAATTTCCCTCCGGCCTATGGAAGCCTGCGTTGGGGAGGATGCCGATGCTTGGGACAGCTTGCTTGGTGGCCACTTTCCTTGGGGAAGGAATGTGGAGAGGAGGTTCCAAGGCTTTGTGGCTAGGCTAACATTCCACTGGCTGGATACCAGACCCCTGATGAAAAAGAAGCAGCATTAGCAAAAGAAAAGTGCCCCGACTTCTGAGATTCTAAATGAGTTTTCAAAATATCACCTCATTCAAATTTTAGTTCTTAAATTATATAACTGGTTGTTCCTGGAAATAAGAGTAGGAACTGGAGTTAACATTCTCTTTCTCAACACTACCTGAGAATCCAAAATGAGGTTTGCTCCTTTTTAAGTACTTAGAACAACAGTAGTAATGGATTTGTTGAAATGATTAAGTATTTCTTGTTATAGTTATTATTGGTATTCCTTAAAAGCAGTACACTACAGGTTCATCAAGGACTGCTCCATGGTTTGATATAATACAAAAATATAAGATTTAAACGTGTACCAGTTTAATAATAATAAAAATTTTTTATTATAATTGAAAACAGTGTAGAATCACAATTTGATTTTGAATATAAGGAAGTAGAATTAAATTTTCATGTATGAAAATTTATTTAAAGTTTAGTGATGAAAGACTTCAAAGTGATATAACTAGCTTTGATGGTACTGGCCATCCTTATTTGTTGGAAAAACTGTATGCGTATTTAAGACAATTTAAAGTTATCTTCCACCTCAGAACCTGTAATTACTGTTATAATAAACAATGTAAAGTCCCTGTCTACGGTTTTACCAGTAAATTTAAACACCCATCATTAAACGTTTGTTAATCCCATTCTCAAAATTTGGCCTTACGGCTCAGTGTATCCCAGTCGATCCATGTTTTGCACATAAGAAGGTAGTTTGTGATGCACTATAATCTCCACATCCTTCTTCAGACGTGGGTCCACCCGCGGCGAAAACAGCTGATTCCATATTTCAGAAGCATTCACTTGAGCTGCAGGGCCAGGCTGAATGGAGTGATTGGCGTGATTGGTTTATATAGCACGTGGATGATGGGGCGGTGTGGGGGCGGCAGTGAGGGGACTTGGGGGAGGGAGGGTGCGGGGGCTGGGGAGGGAGGGTTGGGATCTGGGCTTGGGGGAGGGGGGGTCAGGGGCGGGTGTGCTTGGTGGCTCTCGGGGCGTCCCCCTGGTCCCCCGGGTGGGGGTCTTGGGGGGGGGTCTTGGGCTCCCCGGGGCTGGCGGGGCCCCCGCGGGGTGTGCGGGTAGTCCGGGGTCTGGGCTCTGTCCGTGCCTGCGTGGCCGGCCTCCCGGGGGGGGGCGGCGCGCTGCCGCCTGTGGCCGTGGGGTTCCTGCCTCGTGCTCGCCGGTGGGGGGCGCCCGGTGCCTCCCCCCCTGCCTTCCTTGGGCGGGCGCGCAGCCATCCGGTGGCGGGGGCCCGGCTACCTGGCCGCTGTGGGGCGGCTGGGTCCGTGACCCGTCGGGGCTCTCCCGGCCGTCTGGGGGCCCCAGGGCGGTATTGTTGTGGCCTCGCACACACACTGGGAATCATTCCATGTTAACCTGCACACTCATACACTCACAACACACAAACATACAGTACACACATACACATATGCATACACACACACATACACGTATGCGTACACACTCACATACACGTACATATGCACACGCACACACATACACACACTTTCATATCAACACACATACACTTAGAATGCACACACACACAGACATGCGCACACACACACACACACACACACACACACAAGAGAGCCTAGGGCTCTCTTCCCCTATTTTATCCCTCTTTCCCCTTGTCTGGGTGTGTGTGTGTGTGTGTGTGAGAGTGTGTGTGAAAGTTGGTGTGTGGCTTCCACTCCCTCCTCTCAGATGCAGATACGGGTACGACGATATTTAGACAGTGTTCCTGGTGGTCTGCTTATGCATATATATTTATTTTCTTTCGTTGGTATTAACGTATTTAATTCCAGAAGCAGATACTGGCACAAGCACATTCCCATGTCATAATGGTACCACTGGTTTCTTTATGTGTATACTGTTTGTGTGTGTCCCTGGATCTTATCTTTCAGATACAGCAGCTGGTGTGATGATACGGTGTAAAGCAGCAAGACGCAGAAGCTGTCCTCTTATTACTCTTTCCTTTTTGTTCTACTGTTTGTTATGTATTATTTCTCTTCCCTGTCTCTCTCTCTCTCTGACCCCCCTCCTTATTTTATTTTTATTTTTATTATGTATTTATTTATTTTTCTACTTCCTCTGTCTCTCACCGCTTTCTCTCCTTTCTCACTTTCTCTATCTCTTTCCCACTAACCCCCCCCTGTCAGCTCCGGCTTTGTGGCGCAATGACATATAACTGATTAATAAAGAGTATACCTCAAGTAACAAGAGGAGCTTAAATCCAAAGCTCCACTTGTTAAAATAAAAGTGTTGGCACAATAAGGCACCCAGACTAACATCCTGCTTGCTAGGGAAAAAAAAAAAAAAGAAAACAGCTGGTGGACAAAGCAGATGAATCACTGCTATTGTGTGAACTGTGGTGTTAAAATTCAAGAGCATTATTTGTCAAAAACACCCTGATAGCACTGTTTTGTGAATGCTATGGGGCCATTTCTGCAAACTGCGACTCTTGCCATTTGTCACAGCTGCTCATTCTCCTCTTGCAGACTGATGCTTTTCAGGAGTACCGGCTGGGTGACTTTGTCAAGGAAATTTATATTTTTGTGTCATGGCTCTCAAAATCATGTCTGTTCTATATTATCTTTTGAATACCGTGATATTAAGTCTTAATCAGTACTTTCGAGATATGCATATACTGAAAGACAACACCCGTGTGTCAAAGTTGTGCAGTGAAACAAGAAAGGTGTCTGCCCATTGACGTGAAAAGTCGGGTGAGAACACAGGGTTTTGATCAGCAACGGGGAAAAACGGCAATATAAACCAATCACGCCATTCAGCCTGGCCCTGCAGCTCAAGTGAATGCTTCTGAAATATGGAATCAGATTTGTGCCAATATTATCAAGCAAAACTTTTTTGACATCAAGCAAAAACAATGCTTCGAGAAGCAAAAGAAATGTCATATCAAAAGTAACATTTATAACTTGCAAACACGATTGGTCTTTTGATAATGTTTTCCTTGTTTACGCTGCCAGCTTTGTCGCTTGCGCTGCTTGACTTTTTGCTTACAATCCTGACACAAACTTCTCACGTGGGTGGGTTTTTTCAGGGACGCGTCCCCATTGGCTAATAAGTTTTTGACTGACAGGTCAATGCCACGGACATTTTTAATTAACAGCGGGACTGGATCGACATTCACTACCCACTGACTAATTTTTATTGGATCCGACAACAAGATTAACAAAGTGTAAATGTTGATGTTGTTTGTGCTGCACTATACATTTTATTGTGGTAAATTAGTGCATTATTAATAAAATTTTATATTTCAATATGGTCTGCATGGGGAGCCACTGTGCCTGCACCGTGTAAACAAAATATTAACGGAAAAGACTGGTTCTGAGCTTGTTCATAGTTGGTCGGTAGATGTCTTCTAATTGACAAAAACAGACGTCGATCTCCTGAACTTTGACTCTGAAATACTTTTTCTATTTTACATTGAAATAAACTGTTAAACTGATTACGGCTTTTTCTCGTTTTGAAAAACTTTGGCTAAAATAGTTGTGCTTGTTTCGCATTTGCTCTTTTTTTCACTCGGGTATGCCTCTACTTAAATATGGTGTCTCTAGTTAAAAGTTTGGGACTTGTGTCGTTTGTGCTTAAAATCCGTTTTTTGCTGTTTTTCTCTCGGGCATGCCCGTACTTGTTTAAAAGTTAAAAGTTTGGGACTTGTGCCGTTTTGTGCTTAAAGTACGCAGTATTCTTTAAATTCTTTAAACATTTCGGTTAAATATAATGAGCTTACGTGCATTTTCTTATTAAAATACAACGTGTATGCACTAGCTTACATTTAGTCTACTACATGCTTTATTCCTTAAAACGTAATTAATAAATGTAACAATTGTTTTAATACAAACTTTAAATTACTAATTTAAATTTTAGCTAGGTTGTGGGGGAACGGGGGCAGCTGGCCATGTCAGTCATCGTTTGGTTGGGGGCATGCAGCTGGACCTGTCAATCATTGGTGATGATGTCATAGACGGGGGGGAGCTTTAAGCTCCGCCCAAAGTGCCAGGTAACCTTTTTTTTACGCTGCATAAGTGCATGCTCCCCAACCTAAATTGAAATGACCTATGGTGGGGGATATTGGTGGGATTCAGTATATGCTGTTTATGTTAACATGCTTGGTAATTCATATTGAACTATTACGCTGTATAGTTAAAGCTGCACTTAGACTATATATCCATTTTAATTCTACTTCCTTATATTCAAAATCAAATTGTGATTCTACACTGTTTTCAATTTTATGAATTGAATTTGATTTTGAAGGCCATTCTCAAGTAATTTCTGAATGGTGCACAACCCTTTTATGTAGGTGTTACAACAACGAGCCCCATTTGCGTTAATTTATAATCGACCTTAAAGTTTTATATTGCAATATTAACCTCTTATCAACATTTAAAAAGTGTCAATGTGTTTTTGGCATCTATTTTACCTGATCTCTGTGTCTCTGTGACAGGACAGCAGGTAAAAGAATGACATAGAAAATAACTAGAGGGTAAGAGCACTCGTAAATCTCCGAATTTGATGATAAACTACTTTAGTTACGAAGGTTTTGGGAAACGCATGCCAATTAATGATCAATCTTAAGGACTAGATAATAAACTACTTAGCCTTACAAAGCTTTTGGGAAAGCCACCCCAGAACGCCTTACTGCCACTTAAAACTATAGATGTTTTATTCCAATTGGGCACATTTCCTTATTAGGGCATAATTATCTCTATCAAAAACACAGTTTATTCTAAGAGTTGCCAACTTTGGTCAGCTGGCTGGCGTGAAATTTTCAGTTCGAGACAAGTCTGTACACACATTTACATGTATGTAAAAGCTAGTCTAATTACCTTGTAAATAGTTTGTAGGGTTTGCAAACTGCCCCAACGCTATCGACATAGATAATTTTAGGTTTAAAATGGAATAATTTAGACTTGCCATAAGATTTCTTAGAGCTGCCACCTGTCCTGTATTTTACCAGATCATCCTGCATTAAAAAAAGGAAATGTGTCTAGGGCTGCTACGATTAATCGACCTAGTCAATGACGTCGGCACTGACAATGTCCTTAATTGTAGCTGCTAAATATGGTCATTGTTAAAGCCATAAAATTGTCTGTCTGCTACTTTCAATCTCCATTGAATAATTGAAAATGTTTAGGCATAAATCTTAGTGTATTCTACGTGGATTGGCGGTGCCAGTGTGCGTTCGTGTGCATTGGGCTTATTCGGAATTTGGACCAATGTTATCGTTAAGTAAAACGAACAAAAGCGAGCACTAAATAAAACAAAATAATTTGTGAACTTTAGTAAAAATGAAAACTATGTTTACAAAAAAAAACGTGTTGGACTTTAATAGGCAAAAAGTAGTGCCAGACCAGCCAACATCTTTTTACCTTCTCCTCTTTTAAATATGTTGCTCTTGCCAACTCTAGGTTCAACACCACTTCAGTGCTTTTCACGTCCATGATTTACCAAAACAATACCATGGGGCGCTCCGCTCGTCAAGTTTAATAAGTATAAGAATACACCGAATATAACCAGGTTACTAACTTCTTGGCATCACAATGCGCATCTTGTTAATATTTTGGGCAAACTACTAATTTGCTTATTGAATTGTGGGCAAAAATATCTGTATAGTGCCAAAAAGCCTGTGTCCATTATGTAAATCGCTGCATTAACAGAGTTTGTAGTTGTCAAAAAAATTAAAGTGTTTGATTTTGTCACGGTGCGCGGCAAGCGAGCCGGAAAGCAGACGATTGCAGCCAGAAATGCGGACAGAAGGGATTTATTGTAGGCAGACTGACGAGGAAACAGGAGCAACGCATGACACTACAATGACGGATCTGGGGAAACTAACTGAGACACGGACTAAATACAAAAGACTAGCCAGACATAACAGGACACAGGTGATCACAATCGGGGATGCACACAAGGTAATGAGGGGGGCGTGGCACACATCGGGATCGTACGGAGCGGGGCGTAACAGATTTTCTGGAGGAAAATTAATTATTTAGATTAATTGACCAATCTGTAAAATAGTCCATAGTTTAATCCATAGAATAACAGTCGTTAGTGGCTCGTAGTTGTGTCTCGTCTTGAACCAATATGGGATGCTATTTGTTCCGTGTTCTTGGTTTGACCTCCCCACCCTCGAACCTGCCTGCATACTTAATTAATATTTTATCTAAGGGAAGTCTCATATTACTTTGGATTGGAAGCGGCAACCCTAGGTTGCAATGAACTACAAACACTAAAATTCTTGCATTGCAAGGAATTATTAGCCAGTGGAACTTGCGTAGAATATTGAGAGCCAGTGCTCTTTACGAGACTTTTTAAATTTTTTTGTGGGCACGTTTTACTTATTCATTCCCTTGTTTTAGTTAAATAGCGACCATGTTTTATTAATTTGATCCCATGATATATTAAAATGTGGCCACTAGACTATATTGCCAAAAGTATTGGGACACCCCTCCAAATCCTTGAATTCAGGTTCCAATCACATCCATAGCCAAAGGTGTATAAGATCAAGCACCCAGGTGTGCAGACTGCCTCTACAAATATTTGCGAAAGAATGGGTTGCTCTCAGGAGCTCAGTGAATTCAAGCGTGATACCGTGATAGAATTCCACCTGTGCAATAAAGCCATTCGTGAAATTTCTTCACTACTAAATATTCCAGAGTCAACTGTTAGTGGAAGCAATTGGGAACAACAGCCACGTAAAATCACAGAGCAGGGACATGTATAGTTGCCAACTGTCTGTAGAGTCAATAGCTACAAACCTTCAAACTTCATGTGGCCTTCAGATTAGCTCAAGAACAGTGCATAGAGAACTACATCGAATGGGTTTCCATGGCCAAGCAGCTTACATCACCAAGTGCAATGCAAAGCGTTGGATGCAGTGGTGTAAAGCATGTCGTCACTGGACTCTAGAGCAGTGGAGACGTGTTTTCTGGAGTGATGAATCACACTTCTCTGTCTGGCAATCCGATGGACAAGTCTGGGTTTGGCGGTTACCAGCAGAACGGTACTTGTCTGACTGCATTGTGCCAAGTGTAAAGTTTGGTGGAGAGGGGATTATGGTGTGGGGTTGTTGTCAAAGCCATTTTGGACAATTTTATGCTCCCAAGTTTGTGGGAACAGTTTGGGGATGGCCCCTTCCTGTTCCAACATGACTGCACACCAGTACACAAAGCAAGGTCCATAAGGACAGTGATGAGTGAGTCTGGTGTGGAGGAACTTGACTGGCCTGCACAGAGCTCTGACCTCAACCAGATAGAACACCTTTGGGATGAATTATAGCGGAGACTGCGAGCCAGGCCTTCTTGTTCAACATCAGTGCCTGACCTCACAAATGCTCTCCTGGAAGAATGGTCAAAAATTCCTATAAACACACTCCTAAACCTTGTGGAGAACCTTCCCAGAAGAGTTGAAGCAGTTATAGCAGCAAAGGGTGGGCCAACTCCATATTAAAGCCTATGTATTAAGAATGGGATGTCATTGAAGTTCATGTGTGTGTAAAGGCAGGTGTCCCAATACTTTTGGCAGTATAGTGTATATACATTTAATTTTTATCGGTATGTCATGAGTAAAACTAGGTTTGATTGCATAAAATTTCAGTAAAATGCACAACCTATCACGCAAGTCTCAAAGACTTAATGAAAATCATGTGCCACTGCTTAGTCTGTCATTAAACGTTTATATTGTTGACATTATTTATATCATACCTTTCAGTATAAAGTGAGACAGCTCTTCTGCAAAAGTGGGGCAGTGTTTTTTGTATAGAGGCAATATATACTTTAATTGCACAAAGCAATATTTTACTGACGAAGAAATCAAGTCACAAATAAATTAATTGTAAAATTTTGTTCAGAAGATCCAACTACATCATATAAGTAATTGTTTTCTTTTTCACTTCATTAGTGTCTTCAAATCTCCATGAAACATTCCTTGATACCTTCTGATTGGAAGCACGCTAATATAACACCCATATTCAAAAAAGGGGATAGACGTAATCCTGCAAACTGTAGGCCAATCGCTTGAACTTGCATAACTGGAAAAGTAATAGAAGCTATAATCCAAGTGTATCAGGATTATGAGTAATAAAAATGATGTGGTGGTTATGGGTGATTTTTATTTACCTGGGATACAGTGGGACAGTCTCTGGCTCTTCTGCAAATTAACTTCAGATGGTAGAATTAGTACAGGATTGTTTTTTAACTCCGTTTTTAATACCCCTACCAGGGGAGAAGCCCTTCTTGACCTTGTTTTGTCTAATAACCAGGATAGGATTGGAAAATTAGAGCTTTTAGAGCCACTGGATGGTAGTGATCACAGCATGATTAAATTTGAGGTTCATTTTAGTGTCCAAAGAGCAAAGTCCAAAACAAAAATATACAATGTGAGGAAGGCTAACTTTAATGGAATGAGACTGAAACTAGAAACTGTAAACTGGAGTTAAACAGCAAAACTGTTAAAGGGGCATGGGAATTTATTAAAATAAGTCATGACTATAAAAATAAGTCATAAATAAGTCATGTTTCCTCCTCTTAAACTTTGATTTTAATTCCTTGTCACTTCCTGGCATTCCATCTGTTATTAATTTGGTTAAGTCTTTCACATATTTGGGTATAGACATCTATCCTTCTATCCACAATATTAGTCATAATAATTTTAAGAAAATTTTGTCACAGGTCAAGGCATATCTTTCAAATTGGTCACATTTACCTAAATCTTTATATGCTCGTATATCAGTAATTAAAATGAATATTCTCCCCCATATAAACTTTTACAGTGCTATGCACCTTTAGCAGCCCCTGCACATTTTTGGGACCAGATTAATTCAGTTCTCTCAATGACATTTCCCATTATATATAAAATTAGAGAACATAAGACATTACATAAGAACATAAGAAATTTACAAACGAGAGGAGGCCATTCGGCCCATCGAACTCGCTTGGGGAGAACTTAACTAATAGCTCAGAGTTGTTAAAATCTTATCTAGCTCTGATTTAAAGGAACCCAAGGATTCAGCTTGCACTACGTTATCAGGAAGACTATTCCATACTCTGACTACACGCTGTGTAAAGAAGTGCTTCCTTAAATCCAGTTTGAAATGTTCTCCCGCTAATTTCCACCTATGGCCACGAGTTCTTGTATTTGAACTAATGCTGAAGTAACTATTTGGTTGAACAGCATCCAAACCTGTTAGAATCTTATAGACCTGGACCATGTCCCCCCTCAGTCTCCTTTGCTTGAGGCTGAACAGATTTAGCTCAACTAACCTTTCCTCATATGACATTCCTCTAAGACCAGGAATCATTCTTGTGGCCCTACGCTGCACCTTTTCTAAGGCCACAATGTCCTTTTTAAGATATGGTGACCAAACCTGCAAACAATATTCTAGGTGAGGTCTCACCAAAGAATTGTATAATCTTAGCATTACCTCCCTTGACTTAAACTCCACACACCTGGAGATATACCCCAACATCCTATTGGCTTTTTTTTATTGCTTCCCCGCACTGGCAAGAATGAGACATGGAAGCATCTTCATACACACCAAGGTCTTTCTCATAATCAGCTACCTTTATTTCAGTAGGTCCCATAAAATACTTGTACTTTATATGTCTGCTCCCTACATGAAGTACCTTACATTTGTCTATGTTAAATTTCATCTGCCAGGTATCGGCCCAGTCACTAATTAAATCAAGATCCCGCTGTAGCTGCTGAGCTGCTAGTTCAGTATCTGCTACACCACCCACCTTGGTGTCATCTGCAAATTTCACCAGTTTACTGTATATATTGGTGTCTATATCATTTATGTAAATTAGGAACAATAGTGGTCCTAAAATTGAACCCTGCGGTACTCCACTATGAACGCAGGCCCACTGTGACATTGTGCCTCTTATAACTACATGCTGCTTCCTATCTGTTAACCAGTTATCAACCCAGGTCGCTACAGTTCCTAAAATACCTGTCGCTTTAAGTTTTGAGTTTGAGGCTCGATATCATGTTCCCGGTGCCTATTTCTTTATGTATCTACGTATCAAATCGGCCATGCGCTCTTATGGGGTTCCTTTGGATGCTGATTTACCTCTCCATCCACTCCGAAACCAATGTTCCGATAATTTTAATGCCGTTTCTTCTGCATCCTACATCTACCCTTTTCTTCTTAAATCAACATATAAATTCCTTGGTGTGGTTGCAGTGTGGTCAAAAGACCTGGGAAATGAGATAGAGGACATACTCTCTCATCACACACAGAAGACTGTGTCCATATCTTCTAGGAATCCTAACCACCAAATGACCACATGAATATTTCTTCCTCCAAATTGTAATCTATGTTCTCAGGGGGTTGTAGGGACGTTTTTACATTTTTTTCTGGGAGTGTCCAGCTCTTCTTTCATTTTGGAACCAGCTAGCTGTTGATATCTCTTCTAATAGGTAGGGATTTGTCATTAACTCCCACTCTGTTTTTTTAAAATGACTTTTCAAAATGGACATTTACCTACTTTCAAAAAAACCTTCTTCTTGCTGCTTTTACAGCAGCTAAAAAATTACAGGTTTGCCGATGGTACCCTTCATATTCAATGTCTAGACGCTTATGGGCTCTAAGTTTGCTGGATATAATTGCTATGGAGCTTTCAACAGCGTGTATGCATGGAGCTTCCTCCAGAACCTTAGCTAAGTGGAGACTTGCTTATAAGAAAGTTAAGGAACTCATTGATCTTCGTTAACGTATATTTACTTTTGTATGTACTTAATCTAATTTGTTGTGTATTTGTTTTTATTAATAATTTTACAATTTATATGTATTATTCATTTATCTATTTTTGTTAAACAGATGTTTACCTGAGGGTTGATTCCTTTTTGTTCTTTTTTTCTTTTTAGGGTGGGATGGGTGGGGGAAAATTGTTTACCTTCTGTATTCTGTGTTATACATTCTTGAATATAAAATAAAAACAATTGTTCAAAAAAAAAAGCACGTTGTTGCAAGTGCAAGAGGACTTCATACCTGTTTTCAGCAAAACTAAATCTAGGAAATTGCAGCCAAGGTGGTTTACTACAGAAATTAAGAATAAAGTCTGGAGGAAAAGGGTTCTCTTTCACAAATGGAAATTAACTAACAATTTCAAAATAAAGCAGGAGTATCTAAGTCTACAGGTTGAGTTAAAAAATAACATTAGACTCGCTAAGAGGAATGTAGAAAGGAAGATTGCATTGGAAGGTAAGGATGACATTAATAGTTTCTTCCAATATTTTAATTCCAAAAGAGCTCTAAAAGCTGAAATCACTAATCTGCAGGATAATAAGGGTCTTATAATGGTCTTATGCCACAAGGTTCAGTTTTAGGTCCCCTACTGCTTTCTATACTGTACATGTTACCTTTAGGCTTAGTTATTCGTAAGCATGGAGTTAGCTTTCATTGCTTTTCAGATGATACACAATTATATATATCGGCCAAACCAGAAGATAGACAGCAACCTCAGAGAATGGAAGAATGCTTAATTCACATCAAAAAGTGGATGTCAGACAACTTCCTCCAGTTAAATCTAGATAAGACTAAAGCCACCAGAAGTACTATGATCTGATATCATAGTCAATCTGAATGGACTATCTATTGCACCAAGTACTGTTGTTAAAAACCTTGGTGTTATTCTAGATTCTGATCTTTTGTTTGATGTACATGCTTCTAACATTAGCCATACTGCCTATTTTCACCTGCGTAATATTGCCAAGTTAAGAACAACGCTATCCTTTCAAGATGCAGAGAAATTGGTTCATGCATTTATTACCTCCAGGTTCGATTACTGTAATGTCTTATTCTCTGGCTGTCCAAATAGGTCATTAAATAAACTCCAGCTAGTCCAGAATGCAGCAGCCAGAGTCCTCACCAAAACTAAAAAATATGATCATATTACCCCAATTTTATCTTCACGACACTGGCTGCCAGTTAGATTTCGTGTTGACTACAAAATACTATAACTTATAAAGCTGTAAATGGTGTTGCACCGCAATATGTGAGTGACCTCGTTTGCAACTACATTCTGAATCGTACGCTTAGATCGCAAGATGCAGGTCTTCTATTCATACCCACAATATAGAATGAGCATTTTCTCATAAAGCACCACAGTTATAGTATAAACTTCCTATTAGTGTTCGGAACAATCTCTGCTTTTAAGTCAAGGCTTAAGACATACCTCTTTAGTCTGTCTTTTGGATAGTAAAATCCCCTTTGCTAAGGTGAATGGGAAATCTGGAGGTTCATGGTCATTTGAGATTAAAGGTGAAAGGGGGGATTGGTGCTGTCGTCCTGCCACTCTCGCCGATCACTTAAGCTGTTGACTGTAGTTTGACTTGACGCCAAAACCCCTGGAAACCCTCATGTCTGTGCTTCCTTCCAGGTCTCTCTTTTAGTCAGGCTGCCATAGTTAATTTAGTACTGCCGGGGGTTAGGTTAGAACCCCAATATGTGAGAGAGCCGTTTATTTAAATGTATAAGATCGGGTACACCAAAACAGACAGGGAGAATCCAGTAGAATAGTCGGGTTGGTCGCGGAGGGTCAAATGCCGGGGAGATTTGTCCTACGTAGAGAGATGGGACGAGGAGACGGAGGGAACATAATGAGAGACGATCGGGCAGGCAGGACGGAGAGGGCAGGCAGGCAGGGATACAGGATCGAGGAGGCAGGCAGGACAGACGAGGTGGTTCGGGCAGGCAAGACAGCAGGGCAGGATGGAACAGGCAAGGCAAGCGGGAGAGACAATAGACAAATGAATGCTTGGTATGTGTAATGGATGGCAACAATACTTCACGATCTGTCTAGTGGTCGCGTCTGTTTTATATAGAACCTGTCGTCAGGTGATTATTGTCTGCCGCTGTGCTGCGCTGCCCCTGTGGGCGTGACACTGATGGCATCTTACCTATAGTTTTAAAAGAGATGAGGGATATTATTAGCCAACCTTTAACATTTTGCCTTTAACTATTTTAGAAATCCTTATCTACTGGTGTGGTACCTTCTGATTGGAAGCATGCTAATATAACACCCACAATCAAAAAAGGGGATAGAAGTAATCCAGCTAACTATAGGCCAATCAGTTTAACTTGCATAACTGGAAAGGTAATGGAAGCTATAATCCAAGTGAAAATGGTAGATTACCTGGATTCAAATAACATTCTGAGGGATAGCCAACATGGATTTAGGAGAGGTAGGTCCTGTATAACTAATCTACTTGAGTTCATTGAGGAAGCTACGCGAGAAATTGATCACAAAAAGGCCTACGACATGATCTACTTAGATTTCCAGAAGACCTTTGATGTTGAAGACCGCTCTTGCTTAAGATCAAAGCTGCAGGGATTTTAGGAACTGTAGCAGCTTGTATCGAAAAACTGGTTAACAGACAGGAAGCAGCTGGTAGTTATTAGAGGCACAATGTCGCAGTGGGCCTGCGTTCATAGTGGGGTACCGCAGGGTTAAAGTTGAGGACCATTATTGTTCCTAATTTACATTAATGATATTGACACCAATACATACAGTAGACTGGTTAAATTTGCAGACGACACCAAGGTGGGTGGTGTAGCAGATACTAAATTAGCAGCACAGAGGCTACAACAGGATCTTGATTTAATTAGCGATTGGGCTGACACCTGGCAGATGAAATTTTACGTAGATAAATGTAAGATAATCCATGCAGGGACCAGAAATATAAAGTACAGATATTTTATTGGTTCCACTGAAATAAAGGTAGCTGATTATGACAAAGACCTTGGTGTATATCTTGATGCTTCCATGTCCCACTCTCGCCAGTGTGGGGAAGCAATTCAATTCAGTTCAATTTTATTTTATTTATATAGCGCATTATCACAACATTACATTGTCTCAATGCGCTTTACATTTCTGCCTCGTAAGGACCCCCCATTGAGTAAGCCAAAGGCAACGGTGGCAAGGAAAAACTCCCTAAGAGGAAGAAACCTTGGGAGGAACCAGACCCAAAGGGGGAGCCCATCCTCCAGGGGCCGGCAGATGAGTCAAACAAACAATAAAAAAGGCCAATAAGATGTTAGGTTACATCTCTAGGTGTGTGGAGTTTAAGTCAAGGGAGGTGATGCTACGATTATACAATTCCTTGGTAAGACCCCACCTAGAATATTATGTGCAGGTTTGGTCACCATACCTTAAAAAGGACATTGCTGCCTTGGAAAAGGTTCAACGTAGGGCTACAAGGATGATTCCTGGTCTAAGAGGAATGTCTTATGATGAGAGGTTAGCTGAGCTGAATCTGTTCAGCCTTGCGCAAAGGAGATTAAGGGGGGACATTATCCAGATATATACGTTTCTATTAGGTCTCGATGCTGTTCAGCCAAATGGCTACTTTAATATTAGTTTAAATACTAGAACTCATGGCCATAGGTGGAAATTAGCAGGAGAACATTTTAAACTGAATTTGAGAAAACACTTCTTTACACAGTGTGTAGTTAGAGTATGGAATAGTCTTCCTGCTAGTGTAGTGCAAGCTAAAACCTTGGGTTCCTTTAAATCAGAGCTAGATAAGATTTTAACAACTCTGAGCTATTAGTTAAGTTCTCCCCAAGCGAGTTCGATGGGCCGAATGGCCTCCTCTCGTTTGTAAATTTCTTATGTTCTTATGTAATGTCTTATGTTCTCTAATTTTATATGTAATGGGAAATGTCCTTGAGAGAACTGAATTAATCTGGTCCCAAAAATGTGCAGGGGCTGCTAAAGGTGCATAGCACTGTAAAAGTTTATATGGGGGAGAATATTCATTTTAATTACTGATATACGAGCATATAAAGATTTAGGTAAATGTGACCAATTTGAAAGATATGCCTTGACCTGTGACAAAATTTTCTTAAAATTATTATGACTAATATTGTGGATAGAAGGATAGATGTCTATACCCAAATATGTGAAAGACTTAACCAAATTAATAACAGATGGAATGCCAGGAAGTGACAAGGAATTAAAATCAAAGTTTAAGAGGAGGAAACATGACTTATTTATGACTTATTTTTATAGTCATGACTTATTTTAATAAATTCCCATGCCCCTTTAACAGTTTTGCTGTTTAACTCCAGTTTACAGTTTCTAGTTTCAGTCTCATTCCATTAAAGTTAGCCTTCCTCACATTGTATATTTTTGTTTTGGACTTTGCTCTTTGGACACTAAAATGAACCTCAAATTTAATCATGCTGTGATCACTACCATCCAGTGGCTCTAAAAGCTCTAATTTTCCAATCCTATCCTGGTTATTAGACAAAACAAGGTCAAGAAGGGCTTCTCCCCTGGTAGGGGTATTAAAAACGGAGTTAAAAAACAATCCTGTACTAATTCTACCATCTGAAGTTAATTTGCAGAAGAGCCAGAGACTGTCCCACTGTATCCCAGGTAAATAAAAATCACCCATAACCACCACATCATTTTTATTACTCATAATCCTGATACACTTGGATTATAGCTTCTATTACTTTTCCAGTTATGCAAGTTCAAGCGATTGGCCTACAGTTTGCAGGATTACGTCTATCCCCTTTTTTGAATATGGGTGTTATATTAGCGTGCTCTGAGCTATTAGTTAAGTTCTCCCCAAACAAGCTTGATGGGCCGAATGGCCTCCTCTCGTTTGTAAATTTCTTATGTTCTTATGCAAGTTAAAATGATAGATTACCTAGATTCAAATAACATTCTGAGTGTTAGCCAACATTGATTTAGGAGAGGTAGATCCTGTTTAACTAATGTACTTGAGTTCTTTGAGGAAGCCACAAAAAGGCCTACGATGTGATCTTAGATTTCCAGAAGGCCTTTGATGTTTTCCCCCGCAAATGGCTCCTGCTTGAGCTCAAAGCTGCAGGAATTTTAGGAACTGTAGCAGCTTGAATCTGAAACTGGTTGACAGACAGGAAGCAGCAGGTAGTTATTAGAGGCATAATATCACAGTGGGCCTGCGTTCATTGTGGAGTTCCGCAGGGTTAAATTTTAGAACCACTTTTGTAGCAGCTGGGTTGATACCTGGCAGATGAAATTTAACATAGATTAATGTAAGGTAAGCCGTGCAGAGAGCAGAAATATCAAGTACAGATATTTTATGGGTTCCAGTGAAATAAAGGTAATTGATTATGAGAAAGACTTTGGTGTGTATGTTGGTGTGTCCATGTCCCACTCTCACCAGTGTGGGGAAGCAATAAAAAAGGCCAATAGGATGTTAGGTTACATCTCTAGGTGTGTGGAGCGTGTAGTTAGAGTATGGAATAGTTTTTCTGTTAGTGTAGTGCAAATTAAATTAGAGCTAGAATAGATTTTAACAACTCTAAGCAATTAGTTGAACTCTACCCAAACTAGCTTTATGGGCCGAATGGCCTCCTCTCGTTTGTAAATTTCTTATGTTCGCAATTGAGCAGTTCACCACCAATGACATAGTGTCACGTCTGCTGTGCAGACAAGCAGGCAAACAGATGAGTGTAGCCAGAAATACGGGCAAACGGGGTTTAATTCAGGGCAAACAGACGCAATACGGCACACAACATCAATGACTGATCTGGGGAAAATGGACCAGACGCGGACTAAATACACAGAACATATCAGACTGATGAAAAACAGCTGGGCACAATCAGGGGAGCACACGTGGTTGATCAGGGGACGTGGCACACATGAGGATCGTACACGCAGGTCATGACACATAGAGTATTATCTTTTTATCGTATCACAATCTACCTAGAAACACAGGTCGATTGCAATCGAAGAGTAGGGCATCCCAGATATACATGTAATAATGTGTCCCATTTTACCTGAAAAGTACTACAGTATCCCACTTTTACTAGCACCTTCAACAAAAGTGGGACAGCACTAAAGACAAAAGCAAACAAAAAACTAATATATACTGCTCAAAAAAATTAATGGAACGCTTGGAAAACACATCAGATCTCAATGGGGGAAAAAATCATGCTGTATATCTATACTGATATGGACTGGTTAATGTGTTAGGAACGAAAGGATGCCACATCATTGATGGTACTGAATTTAAAGAATAAATAAAAAATATATGTACTTTAAAGAATAAAAGTGAAAAAATTATGCGGTAGGCAACTGAAAATCGTACTCAGTAGTTTGTATGGCCCCCACGTGCTTGTAGGCATGCCTGATAATGTCGGGGCATGCTCCTAATGAGACGACGGATGGTGTCCTGGGGGATCTCCTCCCAGATCTGAAACAGGGCATCACTGAGCTCCTGGACAGTCTGAGGTGCAACCTGGTGGCGTCGGATGGACTGAAACATAATGTTCCAGAGTTGTTCCATTGGATTTAGGTGAGGGGAGCATGGGGGCCAGTCAACGATATCCATTCCTTCATCCTCCAGGAACTGCCTGCATACTCTCGCCACATGAGGCCAGGCATTGTCGTGCACCAGGAGGAACCCAGGACCCACTGCACCAGTGTAGGGTCTGACAATGGGTCCAAGGATTTCATCCTGATACCTAATGGCAGTCAAGGTGTCGTTATCTAGCCTGTAGAGGTCTGTGTGTCCCTCCAGACCATCACTGACCCACCACCAAAACGGTCTTCCTAAACAATGTCACAGGCATCATAATGTTCTCCACAGCTTCTCCAGACCCTTTCACTTCTGTCACATGTGCTCAGGGTAAACCTGCTCTCATCTGTGAAAAGCACAGGGCGCCAGTGGTGGACCTGCCAATTCTGGTATTCTATGGCAAATGCCCATCGAGCTCCACGGTCCTGGGCAGTGAACACAGGGCCCACTAGAGGACGTCGGGCCCTCAGGCCACCCTCATGAAGTCTGTTTCTGATTGTTTGCTCAGAGACATGCACACCAGTGGCCTGCTGGAGGTCATTCTGTAGGGCTCTGGCAGTGCTCTTCCTGTTCCTCCTTGCACAACGAAGCAGATACTGGTCCTACTTACGGGTTAAGGACCTTCTACGGCCCTGTCCATCTCTCCTAGTGTAACTGCCTGTCTCCTGGAATGTCCTCCATGGCCTTGAGACTGCGCTGGGAGACACAGTAAACCTTCTGACAATGGCACATATTGATGCACCATCCTGGAGGAGTTGGACTACCTGTGCAACCTCTGTAGGGTCCAGGTATCACCTCAAGCTACCAGTAGTGACACTGACAGTAGCCAAATGCAAAATTAGTGAAAAAAACTGTCAGAAAAGATGAGGAGGGAAAAATGTCAGTGGCCTCCACCTGTTAAACCACTCCTGTTTTGGGGGTCGTCTCATTGTTGCCTCTCTAGTGCACCTGTTGTTAACTTCTTTAACACCAAAGCAGCTGAAACCGATTAACAACCCCCATTGCTACTTAACGGACTAGATCAATATCCCAGAAGTTAAATTGACTCGATGCTATACTCTGATTAAAAAGTGTTCCTTTAATTTTTTTGAGCAGTGTATTTTTTCAAAAATGTGCTTTATATTTAAAACAATTTCCAGCCCTCTTTTACTAAAATACAACATCTTAAACGATATACCTAATTATATGCTTCTAACAGCCTTATCTTTCAAAACAGTTATATTGTTTGTCCGTCCACTTGGCATGCGGTTGCGCTATACAGTACAACTTATCTTGAAATTCTGAACGCAACCATCATATATGTCATACCAATGACAACAGTTGTTGAAGACCCAGCCCTATTATAGTATGATGTTAGCACTGTGTGTTTCATTGTTTTTAAAGTAGCATTAGGACAAAGCTTAAATGTCCCACTTCACCTGATGTCCCACTTTTGCTGAATTCACCCTAAATTAATAAATAAATATTTCAATAATTAATGTGTTCTTTTATTTTTAAATAATTCCACAAAGGGTATTATATTTCTTAATAAGGTTTATCTTCTACAATTATCTTTAATCTTTAAATTGTATTTTATAATAACATTGTGATTTTCATTTGACAGTCATTATAAGATATATATAATGCAAATGTGATTTCTTAAATAATTCAAACTATATTTCACAATAATGTTCAACTTTTCACGTTGCAGGCATGCATTTTTATACCACGTCCATATGATACAAATGTACAAAATGTTAAAAAGGTCTTCCAGTACTTAGGATAATACTTTACAATTTAAGGGTAAAGGGTTCAATGAAGCTCAAAATTGGTGAAAATTTCAACAAAGAGGTTTTTTGTTTTTCCTGATACGCTGAACTATATGTCTAGCTTGGGCCAAGTTAAGTAAAAGAATGAAGTAGTCAGGACCGGAGTGGGACTAAATTTCTGATCCGCATAAACTGCATAAACAATCACACTATTATCATTATATGTGTCTATTAAAATATCCATTATCTAGGCTATTGAACACACATTCTTATTTACACGCTTTAATTTTGCGTTCATGTAATTTTTGCTGGCACGTTTCACCAATATTAAATAAAGCATGGAGCAGCATTAACAAATGAAGAAGCTTCATCTAAGTACATATTACTGTAAATATATGATCTGTGCAAGTTTCAAAACATCTTTAATAAATCACTTCTTACACAATTTATTTTTCCTCAATTTGTGTGGAACATTAATGATGCACACTTTGACAACGATTCCATGCTAATGGGTCATGACAGTCTGATAATAAACCACCTTCCCAGTAGGTTTGGTGTTGTAGAAAAAAAGATTGTTGTTGTTCATAATGCAGTGGCCCACTCTGCACTGACATTTGTCAAATATTGCTCACGTGTTTTTTTGTTTTTTATTTGTTAATAATTTGCTCCATACTACAAATGTAGCTGATTTCTCCAGCTCTATTTTCTCTAGTTTCTGCATGTTTTCAGCAAATACAGAAATCAAATAAAACTTCAAACACTGGAAGTAACAAATGTGACTCTGCCAAAGTTTACAGTGCTTTGTAGCTCCTCCCTAAATGCCATTGTCATGGGTTTGCAATTTCAGATCAGCTATTCTTTGGTACTGGGCCGGAGCCAGCTTTTCAGGTACAGCAACAGGTAATCAGCAGTGGAAAAGCATGAAGCAAATGTGGCACTGATTTGGCTCTGGCACCAGCATCATGTTACAGGAAATGGGCTATAAGGCTGGTGGCATCTGGGGAGGGTAGAACTGGCTCATGAGAATCAAATCTGTTGAAAAACAGATTCAGCTCATTAGCCCTGCTGATGCTCCCTTCTACCACAGTTTTACCAGCTTGCTTGTAGCTAGTGATGGCCCTGATCCCATTCCACACTTCTTCTGTGCTGTTCTGCTGTAGCTTCTGCCTGTAGTGTTTTTTCCCCTGGCGGATTTGAATCTTCAGTTTTATCTGCATCCACTTGATCTTCTCCTTGTCTCCAGACTTGAAGGCCCTCTTCATGTTGTTAAGACAATATTTCAAATCTATGGTTTGTTAAACAGAAGGAAGAGTGAGTTAATTAGATACTAAGATATAGATATAACTGTATTTGTTATCATTTCTCTGATCTTTGATGGATTTTATTACCACTTCATTATATATATATAACATTATACCTGAAAATCTTCCCCATGATAGACGCCAAATCAACCCAGAACTGTAACTGCAGGATAGAGGGCAGCAGAGGGCAAAAATAGAGCCCACATCTTGTGAACACAGCTGTTTGCCATCTAAACGTATTTTGTGGATCATTTGTAAACTTCTCAGGAACATTGTACCTGGTGTGGTCTTCTGCTGCTGTAGGCCATCTACTTTATGGCTCAATGTGTTGTACATTCAGAGATACACTACTGCATACTTTGGTTGTAATACATTGTTATTTGATTTACTGTTGCCTATCAGGTTGAACCAGTCTAGCCATTCTTTTCTAACCTTTGCCATCAAGGCATTTTCGCCCAAAGAACCACCTCTAACTCAATGGTTTTTCTTTTTCAGCATGAAAAAGGTTGTGCATGAAAATCCCAGTATATCAGCAGTTTCAGAAATACTCATACCAGCTCGTCTGGCACCAATAACCATGCTACTGTAACAGACTGTTCATGTTGGATAGGTGTCTTATTGTGAAGGCATGTTGTTATGGGATAGAGGAAATGTAAGGAGAGGTTCCGGGTTGTGATGAGCGGGAGACGGAGTATGTATGGCAATAAAAAGACCACCACTTGAGTTGAACACTAACGGGTCTGTTCCTTCCGTTTATTATTTTCTTTATTACAGTAAAGTGTGGCGAACCCAAATAACCGGCTACACTACTTTCAAAGTCACTTAAATCACTTTATATCCCCATTATGGTGTTTGAAGCATTAACTGAAACTCCTGACCTGGTATCTGCATGATTTTATATACGGTGCTGCTGACATATGATTCGCTAATTAGACATTTTCTTCAACAAGCAGTTGAACAGGTGTACCTAATAAAGTGGCCTGTGTGTGTGTGTGTCTATGTATGAATGTATGAGAAGGAGAGCAATTAACTTTGTTTAACTGTTTAGAATGCAAGTGCAACCATCAGGCAGGATAAAGTCACTTGGTCTCCAGTATTCCTTGTTGTTTTGTGGGCACAGAATTGGTGTACTATAAGTGAAAGAACCAAGAGTTAAAATACTTTGATTTGTAAATACTGTTCTTCTTGACATCACACCTTTAGGACCAGCTGAGGTTAATTACCTCAGAGTTACCAAATTGTTCATAAGTGTGCTTGAAGTGAAGTCCAGAGCCACTGGGTGCAAGGCACAGAACAATCTAGGATGGGGTACCAACCCATTGTAGGGCACATTCACATACCTTTCACATGCATGGGCCATTTGCAAACTCCAGTCAGCCTCAGCATGTTTTTGGACTGTGAGGGGGAACCATAGTACCCAGAGGAAACCCCACGACAACATGCAAACTCTACATACATTTAAGCTTGGTGGAGACTCAAACACAGACTTCCGAGATGTGAGGTGACAATGCTAACCATGGTGCCACCCTAGTGGGCTTTCTTGTTCCTTAAAATTGAAAGTGGAACCCTTAGTGAGGACTGATAGATTGAGTGACATGTGCATCTCCAGTTAGCCAAAAACAACATGGTGAGGAAAAACCATGATATTTTGAAAAGGCTGATTAATCTGATTTATTTCTTGGGTCGACAAGAGCTGGCATTTGCATGACACGATGCGTGAAGTTTCTGACAACAAAGGGAATAATAGATGTTCTTTCCTGCAACAATATGTTCTGGCTATTATGTGTATCTGTTGCAATGCAATGTTCAGCAAAACAGTACTGTAAAGCTATGTAACCTACTCTTTAAAATAAAAGGCGATTTCATGAAAATGTCTTGATACCTACTGTACATATACAATGGTAAAGGAATGACCCCAAAGTACAGGTTTTGTCCTTGAGCATAAATTTCAAATGGGAGAAACATTAACCATTATTGTTTTATGCAAAGCTCTTTGAATGACCTCTGTGTTTGGAAATGTTCTATATAAATAAAATTGCCTTGCCTGTTATAAAGATATGTGCTCAGAGATGTATGCATATCCTGGTTATTACCATGCATAGTATTGAGAATTGGATTACCATAATGCGTAATTTCCACCATAGACCTGATTGAAACTAGGGATGCATGATATACTGTATCAGTATTGGCTGATATTAAGCCTGTCATGATAATTACGTTATTGACTTATCGCACAATATATTGATTGATATTTTTTTCTGACCTCAATACTGGCAAATAGTTTTTTGAATTGCTACACACCAATTGGTTCTTTCCCTTAAGTCTCGAATGTTAATACTTTTAGCAGTAACACGCAATGCGAAGCTGCTTTTAAAATACACGTTTATGAAGTGTAGTATGGGTGTTATAAGAATAAATATGAATTTTACTAAAACTACTTGTGCACTACGTACTTACAGTATGCAAGGCAAGGTTATAATTAACAAAAACATTTCCATAAATGAAGTAAATTAAGATAAATAAATAAAAGAAAATTAAATAAAAACTACAACTTAATGACAACTATTACATTTGGTTCTGGAACCAATTCAAATAAAATAAAAACAAATTTCAAATATTTCTCGTTACCATTTTTAAATACATTTAGTGAAAGTGATGATTTGAAGATCCGCAAAACTGTATTTGCAGTATATTGCTTGGAATGGAATGAATGACTCTGTACTCCTGTACCAAATGTTATATGTATAATGCAATTTTTATTAACAGAGCCCGAGAGTCCATTTTATCTTTTTCTTGGTTGTGTAGTTTTATTTATGTTTAATTTATTTAGGATATTTGCTTTATTTTGGCATTCCAATTCCATTGTTGGAATATTCTTAAGAATTAAAAGTTCATTACTCTTTGAAAGGGTAAACTTGCAGTATTATGCTATTATAATATCATTATATCAGTAGTGTCATGCCCGGCTCGTCCGATCCTCGTGTGTGCCACGCCCACCTCGTTACCTCGTGTTACTTCCTGATTGTGATCACCTCTTGCTTGTTCAGTTCAGCCTGTCTCTCGTATTTAGTCCGTGTCTCAGTCAGTATTCCCCAGATCCGTCATTGTATTGTCATGATGTTTGCTGTTCGTCGCCAGTCTGCCCTAAATAAGCCCCCTTTTACTCGTAAGTTTGGCTCCACTCGCCTGCTTCCCGGCTCGCCTGTTCCTGAAGTGTGACAAGTAGCATAAATGATCTTCAAATATAAATAATATTGTTTATCGCAATTATTTCTTGGACAATATATCGTCCAGCAGACGTAGTTATCATGACAGGCTATGTAGACTTTATTAGCATTGAAAGTTAGCAGCAAAAGAGTAAATGTTAGCAGCGTCAGAGCCCATATGTTTTTACAGAAGAATTAGTGCATGACAAATAGTGTATTTTATTTATTTAAATATACGGCACAGAAGGCAAAGAACCACCTGCTGTGCAGTAATTCAAAAAATGGCCTTTGTTAACCCCATAAGTCAGTGGTTAGTTGAAAGTTGCCTTTTGCTAAGGTCAAAGGCCAGTTTTTAGCAACAGACATTTAAGCCAAATGTAAAATGTATAGCGTGGAGTGCATTAACACGTTTTAAACACATGGCTGCAATGTAAATGAATGCAGCTATTATTTTTATTAATTTTATTTATTTTAGTTTTATTCACTCCGGACCCCCGCGACCCAGAAGGATAAACAGTCTGGGGAATGGGTGGATGGATAGTTTTATTCATGTCTTTTTATTCAGCAGTGTTAAGTGTTTACTGATTATTAAAACCAGATTTGTGTACCATCCCAGGTAGGCAGGTTACACACAGTTATAAACTGGGCTCCAAGTGCATGACATCAGTAAATGATTTTAGTATTAAAAATCTCTACTACAAGTCTGGGTTATCAGCCTGAAGCACTGTTGTTGTTAAACCTTATTTTCATCAACTTACATTTAGCCCAGACTACCTTAAATCTGGTAAGTTATCTGGCTAAGCAAGTAATCCTGCTTTGTGAAACAGGCCCCAGATGTGGAGCAAACAGGAAACTTAAACACTAAATGCTAAGGTCAAAAAGGCAGGGAATCTCTCATGGAGGCAGTGATGGGAGAGGCTAGCATGCATGCAGATGTGGGGAGATCAGTACAAACACTCAAAAGATGGTCGGGACACTCAGCGGGCTGGGGATCAGGAGACACTCACTCACACCTTAGCACAGAAGGCAAGGGAATTATATTTATATAGCACCACTCATAAACATGGATAATTCAATGTGCTTTACAGAAGGTTAAAAATATATGTATGTTAAATTAAAACTGATATAAAATTAATCTCAGGAGGCCATACACAATAAAATACATTAAGGTATGTTGCAAGCTTTAGGAATGTATAAAGAATTGTTAAGTAAACAAATTTTAAAAATCTTAAGATTACAACAAAATTAGCCATAAGCACAGTGAGATAAAAAGGTCTCCAGGCTACATTTAAAAATGACCATAACTGGAGTATGTCTAATAGTGATGCGCGGGTCGACCAGTGACCCGCGGGTAACCGGGTGACACGCGGGTGCGGGCGGTTTTAGGGCAGACATTTTTAAAATATCGTGGGTGCGGGCAGGCGGGTCAAAAAGTTACAAAACGCATTTCATTATCGATCAAAACGTGTTATAAACGGGGTCGGCGTATATTTTTCAATTTTGGAGTTTTCAATTTGTAGGATAAGTTAGTTTGGTGAAATATCACGGCTAAGTATGCTCTGCTCTACTTCGTTTTAGACAAAATTAAGTTAAAAGAAGATCTAAGTTCATTCATGCATAAAATTGTGTCATCATCTTCAATCAGGGTACCCGCGGTCATGGAAAACCTGGAAAAGTTTTGGAATTTTGAAATAATTTTTCCAGGCCCTGGATAAGTTTTGGAATTCTTGGATAGAGAGGAAAAGTTTTGGAAACTAGCCTTGTTCATTTTTGTTTTCCGCTTCGTTTTACAACGCGCTAACAGAAATGTACAAGTGGAAGTCAGTAGTTAACTACCTTGGTAAACATCCGTTTCCGCGCAGATTTCGCGTATTTGAGATCGCTGCTTTTTTGCTCGCTATTCCAGTTTTTGTGGTTTTATTTTTTTTGCACGTATTTAAATTTTATTGATCACAGTTTCCCGTTTTTGACTCCGTTCGCCTCTACCAATCATAAGGTACGTATAATTTTAATATTGGGATTAATTTTCTTAATAATTGAACGCTATTTGCACATTGGCGAAAGTTGTCCACCATCTGTGTTTATTAGGTAAGCAGATTGGCTATTATCGTACCGAAAATTGTAGTATTACTGCCGTATGCGGGACGCAGAGCGGAAACAAAGGAGCGGCAGTCAGGAAATCTGGGAGAATGGGGTTTTTAAAAAAAAGGGCAGTCAAGAAAACACGCAGTGATATCACAATGACCGGACTGGGGAAACAAACTGAAACGCGACTAAGGCCCAATCCCAATTCTATTTTCTACCCCTTTGCCTACCCCTCACCCCTTCCCCTTGCCCCTTGAAATGAAGTGGAAAGGGGTAGGGTTAAAAAATTTCCCCTAAGAAATGGGACACCACTACTACACTGTTATACGTCATCATCCATTGTCACTACCTCCTAACGTTACGTCAGAGGACATGCTCCGATGTTTATCACAAATTCCAAGATGTCGCCGTCAGCATCGTAGCATGTAAAGATTACTCACTCCCAAAGTTTTTTTGCGCCGTATTTGGACTTTAAAAACAGATGTTCGTTTTCACCTTGAAAACGTATGAGCCTTCGGGTTTCCTCAGCTGTCCCTATACAGAATATAATTTACAAAAATGTTGTCATGTTGCAATAAGTACGAATAGTGTAAGCACCGTTCAATTACATGTACACATATGGCCGTAAGCAAAACAAAACAACGCGTTACAACATGCAGTCAGTTACCGGGTAACGTTATATGACATAAAAATATATTTCCTAATATTGTGCGCACAGGTTAACAACAGCGGAGCGAAGCTTACTAGTGGCAACATGAGTTCTCCCGTCTGGAAGTTTTTCAAAGTGTCCGATAAAGACGTAAAGTTAGCCGTTTGCAATGTATGTCGTGATGAAATCCCTCGAGGTGGAAGCAAGCAACGGCATTTTAACACCACTAACATGATTAGGCATCTTAATTAGAACACGCCATACAACTGAATATGCCGAGTATGAGAAACTAAACCACTCTGCTCTCGGGGAACATTTCATGTGTTGACCCTGGAGGTGTCAGGCAACAGTGCTGACCAAAGTGTCACTGCCCCTCCTTCAGTGTGGGGCACCAAGTGTCAAGCGCTTGATTAATCAAGATCTTGACTGTAGCCTATTTCTACAGTTTTTTTCTTCAATATAGTTAATTTAGAGTTAGTTTCATTTCTACAAATGGTGCAAACTCTGCTAGATTATAGATAAAAGATTCCCATTCCCCTGCCATTCTGTGATCGGCAGTGATCGGCAATCGGCAGATCATGATCTTGGTGATCGGTAATCGGTGATTGGCCCCAAAAATGCTGATCGGAGCATCTCTAGTATAAAATCCATTGGTAAATCTGGTCTGCAAATCTATCTTTTGTTTTCCATGGAATAAAAAATGATGTAACATCATTCCACTAATTTGTGCTGGCAAGTTTGGCAGCTATTACGAGTTATCAGTCAAATTTCCATAGAAGTGCACCACTAGTTGAAACTTTGTTAAAGTGCCATGTCTTGCAGAATAAGACTCAGTTGTCTAGGGAGACATATTTTGCATTATTACAAAGATTTTAGAGGGGGCAGTGTGTGGCTCAGCTGGCTAAGTCTCAGTACTTGTAACTGGCAGTGTGTGGCTCAGTGGGCTAAGCCGTGTGCCTGTAATCCCAAGGTCGTCGATTCAAGCCCAGCCTCAGCACATCTGTGGGTCCTTGAGCAAGACCTTCAACCCCCAGCTCCCTGGGCGCCACTACAGGGGGTTGCCCTTTGCGGACAGCTTGCTCTACAAAGAGCAAGTTGAGGGAGGCGTAAAAAGAATTTCCCCACAGGGATTAATAAAAGTGTCAATTATTATTATTGGAATGTCAACAGTACAAGCCCTGGGCTTGGCCAAATAGTCACATGTCCATGGGCACTTGAGCAAGGCCCTTAACCCCCAGCTCATGGGATGCTTTACATGGGCAGATCATGTGCTGGGTGATTCACATAACAAGGCAAAGGAAGGCCAACATTCCAAGTTTTATGGCTCAGAGATTTAAAACCTAGGAATAACAACCTGGGCCTTGATTTAAAGATCCAGCCTGGTGCAGGCTGTTAACCCCCTTGGTGGCCTTGTCCAGGGGTGGTGTGCACACTTAGGTACTGATCGGAGAGAAACAAAGAGTGCTGGTGTGTTAAGAATCAAAAATGCACCCCCTCCTTCGTCACACAAAGCACCTCAAAAATAGAAGGACCTGTTTATCTTAAATCTAATAATATAGTGACTTATAATAAGTCACTTCACTGGTTCAAAATCACTACTAAGCTTTTTGAAGTCCCAAGCTTGTCTTAAAGTATCACAAGACTTTCTTAACGGCCGTGAGAAGGGTGTTGTCACAGAGTTGCTACATTACCTGGTGAAGGTTATGTTCGTAGGACGAATATTCTAACCCAGGTTATGTGGTGATACAGTAATTAATGAATTCCATTCATATCCTGGAACTAAATTTTCCAGTAACTGACTAATTGGGACTTCCATAATATTGTTTGTTGGAGAAAAAAACCATTCAAGGATAATAGTTCATTAATAACAATAATTAATTAATTAATACCTTATTAAAAAATAAGGTAAACTATTACCATATTTTCTGCATGTACTATGATGGTTGCATTTGTGTCTGTACTGAACACTTTTTTTCTTGTCATTATTTCTTACACAATACAGTATAACACAGATTTACATAGCATTTACATAGTATTACGTATTAAAAATAATCTAGAGATTATTTAAAATATACAGGAGGATGTATGTAGGTTATATCCATGCATTTGCATCCGATAATTTCCGTATTCTGCTGAGGGTTCTGGAACCAATCCACTGCAGATACAGGGGCTCACTGTATCTTACTGAGATGTCCACCTTATAGTGGGCAGGATGTTCTGACTGAGTTACAATGTTACCAATACTATATGCTTCAGTACCCTCGTTAATCTTCTTTGTTATTTTTAGGGGTTCTCATTCAAGCCAGCTTAGCTAAAATGTTCCTGACAGATGTGGCATGCATGTGACAGATGTGGCTGTTTATTTTTGAAAGGATTTCTGTTAGCTTCAACGTAAATTTATGAAAATGACACCAGAATGATGCTGCGGGACATGTAGCATCAGTTTGTGAGTGGTGTATATTGCCTAAGCATCCCTGTCATTTGATGTTGTTGGGGGTGGTGTGAGGTTCTGTGTATTGCAGAGATGCACCGGTTGTATCAGCCAACTATCGGTCCATACAGCAAAAATCGGACATCGGCCAGTGGTAAAAAAATTTTAGCTAATATTTACTGTTGATAATTTCCTTTACAACAGTGACTCATCTTGTTTTGCTCACCATGTACTAAACAGTTAGAATAATGTCTGCTGTGTAGAGTTATTTTAACATTGTTTGAAATGAATTCTGTAAACATTGCTTTGCTGAAATTTCAAGAGGAGGATTGATTAATAAACATTTCAACACAAATTGAATTGCTCACCTTAAGTTCAGGCAGTGAAGAGTATGGAAGAGTTTCTGAAAAACTAATCCGTTCCAATAAAAAAGGCTGCAGTACTGCCGAATAATACCAGTCAGTAATGCATGCGTTTGATAGCATGTATACAGTTATAAAATATAGTGCTCTGACGTTATAGACTAAATGATGCTTCATGAACCATTTGCTAGATGGAGCTCTCTGTACTAAAAATGGCACAAAGCATGACCCAAAGCAAACCAAGAACACCATCTAATGGGGTCAAAAAATACATCAGTTGGTCATAAACTGTCATTTTGTCCATCATTACAACTTTGGGACAGTTGTTGTATGCCAGAGTTGGTCTTTTCTTACCAAAACATTTTTTTTTTTCATACTTTCATCAATCCATCCATCCATTTTCTGTAACCGCTTGTCCTATTCAAGGTCCCAGGGGGTCTGGAGCCTATCCTGGAGGCTACAAGCACAAGGCAGGGAATAACCCAGGATGGGGTGGCAACTGTTTTACATATTTTTGGAATGTAATTATTTTTTTCATTTATTTGGGGGGAGTGTCCATTTAAACATACTTAAGCAGACCCTCCCAAACAATTGGTATTGGTGTCAGTTTTTGAAATAATTGGCTATCGGTATCAGACAGAAATTTCGTTATCGGTGTTTCCTTATAATTCAGTGTGTTAGGCTGCTGTGCCGGTAATCTGAAGATTGCCATTTTGAATACCACAGCTGGCAGAGTGATGTCACTGCTGGGTCCTTGAGCAAGGCCCTTAACCTAAATTACTCCAGGGACTGTCTGACCCTGTTTTTATAAATATGTATGGCTTTGGATAAAAACATCAGACAATTATTTTAAATACCCTAAATAGACAAAAGTCTTGGGACACCTGACCATCTACAGGAACTTTTATGACATCCCATTGTAACTACATCAATATGGAGTTGGTTACCCATTTGTAGCTATGACAGCTACCACTCTTCTAGGAAAGCTTTCCACAAGATTTTGGAGTGTGTCTGTGGGATTTTTTCCCCATTCATCCAGAAGAGCATTTGGGAAGCCAGACACTGATGTTGGACATACAGTAAAAGCCTGGCTCACAGTTTCCTTTCTAGTTCATCCCAAAGGTGTTTGATGGGGTTGAGGTCAGGGCTCTATGCGGGCCAGTCAAGTTCTTCCACAACAAGCTCACCCAACCATGTCTTTATGGACCTTGCTTCGTGCACTGGGCCACAGTAATACGAGAACAAAAAAGTGCCTTCACCAAACTGTTCCCATAAAGTTGGAAGCATAGAATTGTCCAAAATGTCTTGGTATGCTGAAGCACTAAGAGTTCTCTTCACTGAAACAAAGGGGCCTAGTCCAAGCCCTGAAAAATAACCCCATTTCATTATCTCTCCTCCACCAAACAATACAGTTGGCATAATGCAGTCAGGCAGGTAACGTTGGCATCCACTAAACCCAAGCTCGTCCATCAGATTGATCCATCACGATTCATCACTCCACAGAACATTTCCACTGCTCCAGATCCAGTGATGGCATTCTTTATACCACTCTATCTGACACTTGGCATTGTGCTTGGTGATGTGAGGTTTAGATGTAGCTGTGTTTGTGCTGGGGTTAGTGCCAGAGGAAGTTTGGAACTCAGAAGTCATTCAGTTAACAGACCGTTGGTGACTTTTACATGCTATGCGCGTTAGCACTCAGAGACCATGCTCTGTTACTTTATGTGGGCTCCCGTTTTGTGGCTATTTCTGTTCTTCCTAAATGTTTCCATTTGCAATACTACTACTTACAGTTGACCGTGGAATATCTAGCAGGAAAGAAATTTCACGAACTGACTTACTGCAAAGGTGGCATCCTTGACATCCATCCATGACAGTAACATGTTTTAATTCAAATTGAATGTTTAAACTCTGCAAAACAACCCATTCTTTCCCAAATGTTTGTATAGCTGACTGCATACCTACATGCATACAAAGGTCTGGAACAACACCACTGCAGAGAGCCTTCAGGTTTGCTTGGACTGTACTGACTGGGATATGTTCAGGACTGCTACCAATAGCCTGGGTGAGTACACAGAGGCTGTAACATCCTACATCAGCTTCTGTGAGGACTGCTGTGTACCATCACACACCAGGGTGAGTTACAACAATGACAAGCCCTCGTTCACAGCTAAGCTCAGACAGCTAAGGTTGCAGAAGGAAGACGCATTCACAAGTGGGAACAAGGACAGGTACAAGAAGTTGAGGAACAGGTTAAGCAAGGCAGTGAGAAATGCTAAACGACTGTACTCTGAGAAACTCCAACACCGGTTCTCAGCCAACGACCTCGCATCTGTCTGGAAGGAGCTCAGACAGATCAACTGAACGACTTCTACTGCCGCTTTGAAAGACAACTGGACAGTTCACATATCACCATCCCCCGCAGCTCCTCACACCAACCACTGACCACCTCCCCCACACCAACTGGGGGACATTAACAAGGTCTTCAAGAAACTGAACCCCCGCAAAGCTGCAGGTCCAGACTCCATCTCCCCGTTCACCTTGAAACACTGTGCTGACCAGCTGACTCCTGTGTTCACAGAAATCTTCAACACCCCACTGGAGTCATGCCATGTGCCAGCATGCTTTAAGACCTCTACCTAAGATAGCAGGACTAAATGACTACAGACCCATTGCTTTGACACCTGTAGTTATGAAGTCCTTTGAGCGCCTCTTACTCCGCCACCTCAAAGCCACCACTGACCACCTGCTGGACCCCATGCAGTTTGCCTACAGAGCCAACAGATCTGTAGACGATGCTGTCACCATGGCCCTGCACTTCATCCTCCAGCACCTTGACTCCCCAGGAACATACGTAAGAATCCTTTTCGTGGATTTTAGCTCCGCCTTCAACACCATCATCCCGGCCCTCCTGCACAACAAGCTCTCCTACCTACACGTACTCAACTCCAGATGGATCACAGACTTCCTGACCAACAGGAAGCAACATGTGAAGATGGGGAAACATATTTCTATCTCCCAGACCATCAGCACCGGATCTCCGCAAGGCTGTGTCCTTTCTCCCCTCTTATTCTCCCTCTACACAAACAGCTGCACCTCCACCCACCCATCTGTCAAGCTCCTGAAATTTGCAGATGACACCATCCTAATCGGACTCATCTCTGATGGGGACGAGTCTGCCTACAGACAGGAGATTGATCACCTGGTGTCCTGGTGCAATGGGAATAACCTTGAGCTCAACGCCCTGAAGACAGTGGAGATGATTGTGGACTTCAGGAAAAGCTCTGCCCCACCTATATCCTTCTTCCTGCTTGGCTCACCAGTCACTGCTGTGGAGTACTTCCGCTTCCTGGGCACCACGATCAGCAAGGACCTTAAGTGGGAGATGAACATCTGTTCTCTCACCAAAAAAGCTCAACAGAGAATGTTCTTCCTGAGGCAGCTGGATAAGTTCATTCTGCCAAAGACTATGATGGTGCACTTCTACACTGCCATCATTGAGTCCATCCTCACCACCTCCATCACTGTCTGGTACCCTGCTGCCACTGCTAAGGACAAGAACAGACTACAGCGCATCATCCACTCTGCTGGGAAGACGATCGGCTGCAACCTTCCATCTTTACAGGACCTGTACGAGTCCAGGTCTTTGAAAAGAGCAGGAAGGATTATGGCTGACTCCTCTCACCCTGGTCACAAACTTCTTTGGACTCTCCCCTCTGGCAGAAGGTTGCGGTCCATTGGGACCAAAACATCATGCCATAGGAACAGTTTCTTCCCCACCGCGGCCCGCCTCATCAATAAAGCTAGGAACACTTGCTCAAATACTATTTCCCCATCCTAGCACAAGTATGCACTCTCTTAAATATGTATATATTTCCACTGCTGTATCATATTCCACATTAACTGACTATTTATATTAGTACCTGTACATACTCTATGTATATATATATTTATATATTAACCACCCCATCTCTCGAAGTCTGGCACCAACCACCAAAGCAAATTCCTTGTATGTGTGAACGTACTTGGCAATAAACTCAATTCTGATTCTGATTCTGATTGATTTTATACACCTGTGGCAATGGATCTGAATGAAACCCCTGAATTCAATGTTTAAGAGGTGTGTCCCTGTACTTTTGTCCATATAGAGTAGCTGTGCACCCTAAGTGAAGTATTTTATTCTCGCTACCCAGCATGGGCAGAGCACTGGCTTCTTTTATACTTTGAGTTTTTGTCTCAATGTTGCACTGGGTAACGGCTGATAAGACAGCTTGGACCATCTGAGCTCTTAATGCATGTTGGTTCGTCCTCTTAATTCAGTAAGCGAAGTGTTAAATGCTCTGACTTTGCTTCATGCTAAGCTGTTATATTAGCCAAATAAAAAAATGGGACGATGATTCCTTATTTGCAGAAATATTTTGGAATGCTTCTTTTCATATATCCCATCTTCCTGTGCTCTGAGACAAACACGGGTGACAGTGAAGCTTGTGGTTAGAACACAGGATCTGGTGATTTATCCTTTTTTCCCTGGAGCATTTCAGGCAGGGTGCTCAAGGGCCCAACAGATACCTGACTAATCTGCCAAGCACAATATTAGAGGCGGTGACCTTCTGATCACTATCTAAGCCAAAGCCATTCAACACCCAGGTGTATATGCTTTCATGCTCCTGCCTGTGCCTGAGTCTCCCCGTCCTCCCTCTCTGTGCCCACAGGGAGGAAGAGGAGAGCCTGAGGAGAAAGATCCGTGCTGCCCATGAGCAGGCCCTGCAGGAGGCCAAGGAAAAGCTGAGAAAGTCTCACCAAGAGCTACGGGCTGAAATCCAGACAGAAAAGAACCGCATGGCCCAGGACCTCCACATGAAGGAGGCTGCAGCCCCACCTCTGTCTCCAGTGCCCATGCCTCGGTTAGTGGGCATCAATGACGGCGACCCTGGGGACCCTGAGGTGAAGGAGAAGCGCGACAAGATCCGAGAGGTCAGTCACAGGCTGTGGCAGGGGGGTGGCTGGGGGCATGGTCAGGATGAGGGCAGGAGAAGGGCGTCCATCTCCAGTTTGCCGTTTGGCTTTGTACAGGGAAACACGAAACTGCTATTAAGTAAATCATGAATGGATAATATGGGGCTTCACCAATAGCAGCAAAACAAACAGTGTGGGTTGTATCAGCCTGTGAGAATACAGCTAACCTTTGTGTTTAAGTGACTGACTTTTGTGACACAACTGATGATTATGCACTTATAAACTCTGTGCCCCAACCCTGCCTTCTTGTGCAGGCGACCACCACTAAGACGTTTTGGCAGGAAAACTATTTATCAGATTGTTCCTGCAGCAAATCTCGGAAAGAAAATTCTAGGACTGTGAATGCATTAAAAAAAAAAAATCAATTACACAGTTGCCTGTGATTAATCATGATTAATCGTACCTAATATTAAAACCTCATAAATAAAACAATCATAAATATTCACACATTGAATTCCTAAATTAATGCAAAATTAACACAACGGCGAGCATATGGGTCAGACACATGAACTCATTATAATAATAATAATTTTCTTTAAATAAAATGTATCGTGTAAACTATCGACTTTACATCTCATTATACAAATTGATTTGTTTTTTATTGGGGGCTACATGAAATAAAATTGAAATAGCTAAAAACATTTTATCTAGTTTTGTGTTGATTGGCTACCCATTTGGGGGAAATGTTTTTTTTAAAAAAAATCATCAAATCCGAGCAACAAATTCTCATGACGTACAGATTATGAATTTCCAACATAAAATATGTTTCAGTGCTTTCAAAGTAGCAGTGGGGCAAATAATCATTTTTATGAGGCATCGTGGTGCAGGTGTTAAAGGTTCTGCATCAATGCCAAAAAAGGAATTCTTTTAGAAAACGTATATAGATAAACTATATTCAAATATACAATTAAATAAATTTAAGTAAAGTTATTTTGAAACAATAGTCTGCCTTCCGGAAGCTACTTTAAACTTTTGTGCCAGGTGTGCCATGCAGATGGAAAACATGGCATAGTGAAAGCAAAAAGTTCAGCAGCAAGAAGCTCTGATATCAGCGTTAGCTCCAAACTTCAAAAGGGCAAACAAAGTCACGCAATCTATTGCTGCAATTACTGTGAGGGATCTCCATCCTTATTCTGTCGTGGAAAATGCAAGCTATCGCCTTCTTCTGTGTACCTTGGAACAAATGTACAGAATACCACCATGGAGTTTTTTTCCACACGGCTACACCCGCTCTATTCAGTGACACGAAAGCCGGAGTTAAGGAGTCAGTGAAACGTGCTGGCTGGGTGGCTATCTTGTGCGATTCCTGGATGGCCATAACTACAGATGTGTATGTAGCCCTAACTGCATAGTATGTTAGTGATGACTTGCAGCTGCTGTCTCATGTGCTACAAAGTAGAGTCCTTTAATTAAGCCACATAGGTACTCATTTTGTAGGGTTATTGCAAAATGTTATCACAGAATAGCATGTCACAAACAAAGTTTAAATTAATCTGAATATTTGCATAGCAAATTATAGATGAGATACATCGTGATGAGTCAAGCATCGGTTTATAATCAAATTGTTACCCCATGAATCATAATCGAATCATGAGACTTACAGATTAAGTAGGGAAGCAAAATGATTTTTTTAAATCGCCCACCATGGTGATAAGTGGCATATGCAAAGGTCTAAAGCCTGTTTAGCAAATGGCTCTAAAAACAGAAGCTTGACAACCACTGAATGTGCACCTAATAACATGAAAGTCATTAAGATTTTAAGGCGTAAGCCTTCAATAAAATAACTAGCTAGATATTTAGCAAGAATTTTTCTGTGGGAGTAGTAAAGTTCATCTAATCATAATGATTGATACTTTATTGATTCCTGTTGGGAAATTCCCCTTTCACCTCCTCCATATTGCTGTCCATGAAAGCAAGCACTGTTGTGATAGGTTACCATCTGTTGTGGTAGTCAGGGGTCAAGGGTCTACCAAAATTAATGCAATGCATTAACACAATAAATTTCCCGGCCCTAGAAAATACTAAGCAAAGTTAGTGGCAAAATCAACCCATGGAGCCCCTTTAAGATATTAAGTTCTCAGTTAAATGGAGGAGGATTTGTTACGAGCTAATTATTATAAAAACATGGCAAGCATTTAACCTTTTTAGTGTGTCTTTAAATAAGGTCCTCGACCAGCAATTATATCTCTCTAATTCTCTGCACTGCACTCCATTGGTGCATCTCAGTATGATGTGTGTGATTGGCCAGCATGCAGAGACAAGGAGGCCTTGGGAAAATCGGTTAATTTCTAGTAGATAGCTCCTAATCCTCATCCTTGGCAGGGCTCATTTCTTTTCCAGCATTCCCAGGACAATGTTATAGGACACAGAGTCACAGATCACACAAACGCACGCACTCACATGCATGGATGCACACACGAACACACACACCAGGTGGCAGTTACTCCCTGTTGCTATGAGAGGGTCTATCAGCAATTGTTTTCCTTAATGAGAATTTATCACCTTTGCCTAGTGTATCATAATCCATTTACAACCGTGTGAAACAGTCATCTCATTACTGCCCTGGCTCCCTTAAGCAACCTGCATTTGATTAAATGTGATGTGTCAGGGGTGTAAGCACCTATGTACCTTGATTTTGGATGGGGGAAGTATGTGATGTGTTCTGCAGGAATGGCTCCCCTTGGTGGAGAAAATGAGAGCATGCAAAGCCCTCCTCTTAACATAACGCTCACTAGTGTTTTGTGTGACTGGCCTGAGATCCTACTTGCAGTATGGCAGAGCATAACAAGGCTCCCTGCTCAGTAAAGACATTAATAAACAGCCTTTTTAAACTAGAAAAAGGCCCATGTCGAATATGAATGTTACCAGGACTTTTTTCAGAAACAACAAACTTCTGTCACATTCCCATCGCAGATAGAATTATTTTTGTATCGCAATTACATTAAATGGATGAATACCTTTTTGCTTGTATCCTTATATTTCTGCATTGGAAAATTTAATCGATAATCGTTATACTTTTGTCTAATGTTGCCAATCCTAGCAGTGAGACTTACCAATGCTTACTAGTGGAATAATGTTACTTTGGATATAAAAAGTCTAGACACACCTGTCAAAATGGCTGTTTTTTGTGTGATAAAAAAATGAAACTAAGACAAATCTTGACAGAACTAATTTCACCTATATTGCGAAATTGCAACCTATACAAAGAAGGTGAAAAAAAATCAGAAACTTTAGTGAACAAAATAAAAACCTGGTTGCAATAATGTGCACAGCCCTAAATTAATACTTAGTTGAAGCACCTTTTCATTTCATTATAGCTCTCAGTCTTTTTGGGTAAGAGTCTATTAGTGTTGCACATCTGGATTTGGAAATATTGGCCCATTCTCTCTTACAAATGTTTTTCATATCTGTCAAATTGCGAGGGCATCTCCTGTGCACAGCCCTCTTCAGGTCACCCCACAGATTTCCAGTTGGATTAAGGTCTGGGCTCTGGCTGGGCTCCATTCCAGAATATTGATCCTCTTTTGGCAAAGCCATTGCTTTGTTGATTTAGGTGTGTGCTTTAGGTCATTGTCATGCTGAAGGGTTAAATTCCTCTTCATCTTCAGCTTCCTAGCAGATTCTTGAAGGTTTTATGCCAAAATAGATTGATATTTGGAGCTATTCGTGATTCCATCCTCCTTGACTGAAATCCCAGCTCCAGCAGAAGAAAAGCAGCCTCAAAGCATGATGCTGCCTCCACCACTGTGGCTGTCATGTTCTTTTGATGATGTGCTGTGTAATTTTTGTGCCAAACATACCTTTTGGAATTATGGCCAAATAGTTCAACCTTGATTTCATCGTACCATAATACATTTTTTCCATATGGTTGTGGGAGAGGAGTATATACCTATTTGCAAAGTTTAGCTGGGCTTAAATGTTTTACTTTGTGACTAAAGGCTTCCGTCTTGCTACCCTACCCCACAACCCAGGCATATGAAGAAGACGAGAGATTGTTGTCACATGTAAGGAACAACCATTACTTGCCAAGAAATTATGACGCTCCTTTAATGTTGCTGGAGGCTCTTGGTGGCCTCCCAGACCAGTTTTCTCCTTGTCTTCTCATCAGTTTTGGAGGGACATCCTCATCTTGTTCTTCTGATTGATACCTTTGACTGATGAGATCTCATTCATGTTTTGAAAGCTCTTTGCAGACCATGGGTTTTGGAGTATGATGCATCCAAAAAAATAATCAGAATTGCACATTCGCTAACCCTGTGCTGTGACCGAAAAGCTATGGGAAGCAAGATAGGGTAGGCAAAAGAGAAAAATTCCAATGTACCTGTACTTGTGCAAACACATTAAAGGCCTGGGTCTTGGTTTTTAACCAGGACACTCGCAAGCCCAGACACTCAGACTTATGGTGATCAGTTAGTCTCAAAACATGCGCACATAAAAACATACACTTGTATGCTCTCACGAGCAGAAAAACCCATTCTCTCTACGCGCTCACACTTGCTGGACCCTCTCTACGTGCTTGCGTCTCCCCAACACTTGCTCGCTCAACCGATTGAGTTTTGAGACTTTGGAGTCAGGAACAGTGGCTGATTTCTTCACTTCGTTGATTGGTCATTTTGAATCCTGGAATTGGCTATTTGCATTGGAAAAAGAAGATGATCACTGACCAGTCGATGAGAGAACAGCCAGTTTCACGCTCTGTCATGATGTTGGAGCAATGAGTCTTACACTAAGTTAACAGAGAACTTTCAGAGATCTCTTTTTAATATTGCACAATCCTGTTACACTTAGGGCGTTTTTCCACCGCACCAGGTACCGTACTTTCGGTACTTCCATGAAGTGCCGAAAGTATGGTACTTCTTTCGTGTCGGTTTTCCACTGGCGTAAAAAATGGTACCGGCACCATCACAAAGCGCAGCTTAAATCATAATAAAAAAAAAAAAAACAGCCCAAAATTAAAACTAACAATGTAGGCTGGAAAATGCGGTTTATTGTTATGTCATGTTATGTCACCTTCTATCACAGTATAAGATTCAGTAATATCCAAATTGCATGAATGCTGCCATCATTTTCATTTATGTAGGTATACTTACTTTGGCTAATCCGATCAAAGCAGTAAGAATTAGCTTACTGCTAATTCAGTCTTTTGAAAGCAAACAAATTATTTAATTATGTTTTTTGATTTTCAAGCGGCATTGTTCGGTGTTTCGCGTGTGCCCCATTTCTTCCAAGCGGCTTGGTATTACGGTGTTCCGGGCAATTCAAGTTTCCCTATGTTTCTCCTGTCTATCAGGAAATAATGTTTCCCCTAATATTAAAGCAAAGAGGTATGTGAAATGTCTGAAAATCACTCAGGTACATTATTACATGTGAATACTGTATTGTTATTAGTACCGAGGCCCAGAGTTGCTGTATATCTGTTTTAATAGGGGGGAACCAAATATCCTGGATGTCAGGAAATAATGTTTCTCCTAATATTTAGGCAAAGGTGTATGTGAGATGTCTGAAAATCACTCAGGTAATTTATTACATGTGAATACAATAGATTGTTACGCATAATATAGTCTTATAAGCAATACTATACCGTTTTCATCAAGAAATATCTCTATCCAGCAAATTAAATAATTTCATTTATTATCTGTAAAAACAAAAAACATCGAAAAGGCATGTGATGTTTTAAAATATACGGCTTGTTTACCTCAAGAGCTTCATAAAAAAACATGAAAACAACAACGAAAGCATGTACAAATCAGTGCGCAACAGGGTAAACAGGGAAACTGAATTGCCTGGAACAGCAAAAACTGCCATTCAAATCCCGCTGGATCTGTTCACCCGACCATATGGCGATTAAAGCCTGTGTTTCCTTGTTTGTCCATCCTTCCATTTTACTTTTTTATATTTTTGTTTCTACTGTTTTTTATTTTGTTTCTCACTGTTTGCTGTGTGTTTCAAAAGATGGCGGTTGTATTTTGTGTTTCAGTGGCAGGCTATTTGCATAACCAATCGACAGCAAATACTTTTGCAAGTCCCACCCCAAAGTACCGAAATACCAAAGAAGCACCCCAGCTGGTTTGGCACTTTCGGTACTGGAACTTTCGGTACTGGTACTCGACCGGAAGTCAATGGAAAAGTACCATACTTTGTACCGAAAGTACCATACTTTGTGCTGTGGAAAAGCACCCTTAGACCTGTGATAGTGGGCAGAACTAGTGGAAAAAGTGCGCAGTCTGACTGGGTACTGACACTGTTATTAGGGGCTGGGTGGTACCTGGTGCTATGATTCGGCAGTGCTTGGCACTGTGAATAGGGGACGGGCAGTGCCTGTTATGTACCGAGGAACATCATCATCCATCGCTCCTCCATTCACAGACACAAACAGGACTTTGTGTAGACTTTACAATGTATTTTTCTTTTGCAGAGGGAGGCTATGTTATGTTGGATTCATATCGCAATGTCTTATGTCAAATGTTGTGAGGGAATTTGGGTTACAGTATCACAACAGGAAAAACCACTGCTACATGGCCTCTTTTTCATTTTTATATTCTGTATGGGCATATATAAAAAAACCATCTTTAGCTCAGTTATCATCATCAATTGTATCTGTAACATGGTATGAATTTGTAGCAACTCTGGAATATGGATGTGTGTACACATGTTACAAATGTGTATGTTGCTTCTTATGGTGTCTAATTAGGCCTGCTGCTCTGTGGAGGTATGCGTGTCTGCATATCGATATGTTTATTATAGTATAGAGTAGCATAACATAGCATCGTGTAGTATAGTTTAGTATATTACAGTATGGAACTGTGGTTGTAAAATCTCCATGGTTATAAAGTCCTGGGTTCTGGAAGCTCATTGCACCACAGTGAATCTGGCAGCTGACAGACAGCCCGTGTTACACACCATATGTCACTTTATGTTCCAGATGATGAAGCATGCTTGGGACAGCTACCGGCAGTATGGCTGGGGACACAACGAGCTTAAGCCGTTGGCCAAGAAGGGACATTCCACCAACATCTTTGGTGAGTGCATATTCAGAACATCCATGTCACACCAAGTGATATATCTCACAATGCAACGGGGTCTGCGCAGGTTATTTCTTCACAGCTGGACATGATATACCACATAAGAAGCTGCATGAAGTTGCAGTTCTATGTTAGACTAGTATGGCCTACTGCTGATTCTGTGTAGTAGCTTGTAGAGCCATCAGACACACCGTGTCGCTTGCTGAGTGCAGGTCGTCTACTGATTTACATTTTGAGCTGCATACACTTCCTGTCAGCATGCATCACAGGCACCTCTCAAACTGGGTGTAACTTTACCAAGCAACCTCCTGGCCAAAAAGGCAACTTTGAACAACAACACAAGCACTATTAAAGCTTAAAATATATCTGTTTATGTAATTAGATCAATATGTGTGGCCCATATTTGTCTGAGCTTATTCTAGTTATGAAATGTGTCCTGATCAGGTCCACCTTCCCTAGCCCTGGTACCTCCTTTGTTATAGATGCATTATGGGAGAGTTGCCTGCACACTGGAGCCATTTCCTGGAGTAGTTTTAACATTGTTTTCTTCCTGTGCCTGCTGTCACTCAACTTTAAAGTGATTTAAGTGTGTCACCTCTGGGTAGCATCCAAATTGGGTCTGGAGCAGGATTTGAAACTGTCACCATAACAACCTGATCCTGGCAGAGCCTGTTGAATTCTGGGAGAGACTGTATGCTATGCAGATGAGATGCAGATTGAGCAGGACATTGATTTTGAGAGAGAGGTCCCAGTATTTAAACCCTCCATTTTTGGGATGTTTACCTCTGTAAACTGGACATGCAGTGAACAGGGGCTCAGCCACAGCATCCAATTCACGGCGACTCACAGCATCACAAAATAGCAAAGGTCAGTCACAGTATCCAAATCATGGTGAGGTCACAGCACCACAAAATAGCACAGCTAAGCCACAGCATCCAAATTGCGGCAAGGTCACAGCACCACAATACAGCACAGCTCAGTCACAACATCCGAATGACGGTGAGGTAACAGCACAGTCACAGGGTCACAGCTCAGTCACAGTGTCACTTTGTGTGACAGAGTGGTTCAGTCAGAGTTAATCATGTCTTCTAACATGACTGGGCTTTCCCTATCACCAGTTTCACCATGTTCTTCAGGTTGTATTTTTTGTGTCTTAAATGTTATGCAGTTGAATATTTTCTGATCATTCAGTTTAAATGCTTCACTAACTGCTCACATGTTTGTGTAAAGTGCCCGTCATCTACAAATGGTCCAGAAAGTACTCTATTTTATGTCAGAGAGCCATTAGCCAGTCATCGTATAGCAGTCAGAAGACACAAACCTGCTCCTCAGGAAGTATCCATCATACTGAAGCACATATGAATGAAGCTGTGGGTTGGAGGGTTATAATTGGGTACAGTGACCAAGCAAGCCATGGAACTTCACTGCGATGATCAGTACGGTAGAGGAGTGGGTTGTGCCTGCATGTTTTTGACTATTGTCTGTTTACAACCACTTGTATGCCTTGTGCTTTTGTGCGTTTGCTCATCTGCATTTCGTTTATGACTGTCGCCTGTTTTTTTAGCCACGCAGCTATTTTTGGCCCTCATTGTACCAGCTCTGGTTCAAGACATTAAACCATTTTGTGTTACACATGCCCCTCATACTATCATTGTCTGTATGGGTAGGACCTCATGAGGCCTAATCTCATTTCTCTACTAGCCCTTTCTGGTTCACCATGGCCATACAGCTACAGGATATTCAAGCATTGTATGTAGACAGGATTTTCTGACGTATTTCTTGGACAAGACTGTGAGGAGAGCAGTGCATTGTGCATTGCACAGTTGTGAAAGCATGTGCAAGTGTCGTTAATAAAAGCACCCCCCCCCAATAAAAGAGCAGCAGGACAGCCAAATAACTGCTTGTTGGAGTCCTGTTATGGCAGATGTTTCTCGTCTGATCCAAATTAATTTTGATGATTTGACAGACCAGCAACGAAGCGTTACTCTGCAGGCTGTTCATGGACTGCCTGGACCCCACCCTGGCTGCTTCATAATATTTAAAATTCTCTGGTGATGCAGAGCAGGAAGAACTTTGCGTTTGTTGTAAGCTGCCTGCACCACCTTCTCTAGTGATGAGATGTTGAAAAGAAGCACGGGAAAGCTAACCTCACTGGATTCTTTGAAAGGTTTCCAGCTGAATGTTTCCTACCCTGAACCTCAGTGAGGCTGACAGACCTGGCTGAGGGAAGCAGTGCCAGCTGGAAAGAAAAATGCTCGACCTACTTAGGAAGGAGATGGATAAATAACCATACAAAAAATTATGCTGAGATATTTCCCTGTTTTTGGCAAGTGACTGATGAATTTCTACTTTGTTAAAAACTAAGGCAGCACCAGACCATGCTAGTCTCAGTGACTAGCATCAGTAAGTGCAGTACGAATATTTATTCATAACGTCTCGATTGAAAGCTACAAATGTAATATCAAACTTACTAAGTAATATCAATGACCACCAGATATACTGTAAAAGTGATGCAGTATTTAAATTTTCAAAATGACCTAAGAAATACGGAGTTGCACTTATGGACAAGCAATATGGACTATAATAAGATTGGAGTTATGAAAGAGTGAGTTGGTATGAACATACAACATGACAGCAAACAATACATAGTGTAGCCAAGAATTATTTGTACACTGTAAAAATGGTCAAAATTGGAAATGAAATTGAGGATATTGAAGTGCAAACTTTAAAAGCTGTCTAAAATGTTACTATTATGAGTGTTATGTAAAGAAACAAGAAACACTTTTATTCAAAACATATTCTGGAATTGTTTTCAAATGATGTAATTTATTGCCTTTGAATAATTATTTGTACACCTGGCCATTCATAGGGTCCAACGAATATGTGACAATGGAGGAGTTCCCAGTCATAACAGAGATCATTTAACATAATACATAACAGCAGGTGTTCCAAAGAGAATGGTAATTGGGTGCCCTTAGTTTCTACAAGTAGTCTTGGTCAGGCCCGGAGTGACTAATCGGGAGATTCTGGAGATTTCCCGCTGGGCCGCTTGACTTTTGGGCCGGTCGGAAATAAAATAATTTGATTTGAAAGTGAATCTGAAACAGTAGCACGTAAGATCCACATTTACAGCTGACATTGCAGCCTTTCTATAATGATAAATTACATGGGTGCTAACACCTGCGGGAGTTCTCCCCTTCCCAATTGTTCAAGTTGGTTACGCCCAACAGTCCAACTTTGAGCCTACAGGTTGTTTAACTTAGTAAAATAGCAGTTAGTGTAACAGTATGGAAAAGAAGAGACCAGGAGGGGCTGAAAAGGCCAGGCTAAGAAAAAAAAGAGTGTTGGAGGAGGATGCAGCCAAATGTGTCAAAATCAGAGAGATTTTTTCAAAATAATGAAAAAAACTGGCAACAGGTAAATGTGGTTAACCTGTTGCAAAATATTAAACCAATTCAAATATTAGCATATTTCTATAGCTTATCATGGAGAATCAATGTGTGCGCAAATGTAATTTTAAGAAAAAAAATGTATATAAAAAACTAAGGCATGATCTGAGTATTCAGTAAAGTGACCATTTAACCATTTTGTAGTTTCTGACCAGCAGTCCCCTGTCAGTCGGTGTTCTGCCAAGAATGAGGGACTGATGAGCAGTGAGGATGCCAGAAATTAGAAGACTAATAAGTCATATGTTTTTGTACAGCATATTTCAGGCACAAATGTATTGTGTTGTATATGAAAAAATATTTTGACACTTTCAATCACTCAGATTGCCTGTGAGAAAAGCTTCTCTACCCTTAAATTTGTTAAGAATAGGTTATGAAGCTCACTGACTCAGGAGCACTTGGAGGCCTTTGTGCTAATGTGCACAGAGAAGGAAATCCTTATGTTGATAGATAATGAGACGGTAATAAACAAAGTTGCAGAGACCAGTACACTACTCAGGCAGCTGTTACTGTTATAGATGGCTACTGTTATAGATATTATGTTATTGTTGTTTAAGCCATTTATAGGTAAAATTTTGTATAGTAGTGCAACATGCCTCACATGTGAAGAACTGCGAGATTAATTTTGATATTATTTATTCATTTGACTTCTGTTTCATTCATATTTGAAAAAAAAAAACAAATAAAACCAGTGAATAATAAGAAGTGAAGTATTGCCTCATTTATCCAGTTTTCACCTTCCTGAAAAAAAAGTGGGCTGGTCATGGGCATGAAGCTCCTTGGCTGAGCATTGGCTCCACTCTGGCCCTGGCCTTGGTGATCATTCAAGCATTTGTGGGGTTAGTCGAGTTTCCCAGCATGTTTAAAACTGCTGAAATACCCAATGTATTGAGAAAGAGGGCCATAAAATTTCACAATCAATATCCTCAATTTCATTTTCATTTTGGACCATTTTTTCACAGTGTACAAATAATTTTGGCTACACTACAAGCTTTATAGTAGCAAAATCTCCTCAAGTACTACCAATTTACCCCTTAAATTCATCTGCCAACATATGCAATGATTGTGAGGATTCTCATCTCAACAACTAGTAACAGTGTCATAGCTGCTACTAACAGCCATATCTGACATTACAGGTTTGTTCTGCATTAACCTCAGTGTTACTGCCCATAATATTGTGTTAATCTTTCCTGTTTTGGGTCTTCAGGTGACAGGTGAGTGATGAGTGCTATAGGGGACTCTTTGAGCCTTACCTAGATTTCCAGGGAGTCACTGTCCTCCAAAGTGTTTGCCGAGGCCTGCGAAAAACAGCCGGCAATCTGAATAGCAGTGCAGTTGATTGTGAGAGGTGGGCAGTGGAATGGGGCCCAGGCAGCGTAGCTCAGACTCAGAATCACTTTATTTGCCATGTATGTCAAGCATACTAAGATATTTTTCTGGGTGTTACAATGTGTGTGGCACAGATGTACGACATCAGACAGGTAACATAAAATATTAAATATGGTACATAAAATATTCATGTTCTATAGAACAGTTCCATACAGTAGGTGCAGCTCCATAGAAGGTGCACTAATATCGCTAAAGCGGGTGGCTCTGCTAATTCAAAAGAGATGCTGCTTTAGGGAAGTAGCTGTTGGCCTGTCTGTATGTCCTTTTCTTCAGGGGTCTAAGCCTTTTTCCAGAAGGGAGAGGTCAGAAAAGGTGATGACCAGGGTGAGAAATGTCCAACATTATCTTGCCAGTGCTCTTTAGGGCCCTGCTGTTGTAGCTGTCTAGTTGGGAGTGCAGATTGGAGTTGATGATTTTTTTGCAGTCCTAATCACCTCATAATTGAGTGACGTGGAAGAGCTGAATCAGACTTATTGAGGAGGTGAGGATGAATTCAAAATTTTACATAAAACTAAATCAGTAAAATTTGAGGTCTGCCGAAATCCTTCAGCTGTCTTTGAAAGTAGAATCTCTGTTATGCTTTGTTGATTTTAGAGTCAAAATTAAGTTCTCACTTCAGGTTTCTGGATGTGGTGGTACCCAGAAACCTCTGCAGTGGTGACCATAGCACCATTGATGGGGGAGGGGTGCCTTCTAAAAAGTCTTCTGGGTATTGAGCACCAGATGATTTTGCCTGCACCATGATACTGCCTGACTCGGGATTTGTAGCCAGATTCATAACCATTAGTTATGAGACAGACAACAGTAGGGTCATCGGCAAACTTCAGAATTTTCACTGAAGGTTCATTATACAGTATGTGAAATAATTGGTATACAGAGCAAAGAAGGGGTAACAAAGCACAGCCTTGGGGAGTGCCAGTGGTGAGAGTGTGGTGTGAGATCTATATATACCTGCTATCTTCTATCTGTAAGGAAGTCTGTGATCCAACAACTGGTGGATTATGGCACAGACAGCTGCAGGTGATTTTCACAAATATTACTCCCATATAGATCCCTGAGTTGTCAAGGTGCTCTAGTAGAGAGCGCAGGACCAGTTTAACCACATCATCCACAGGCTTGGTAGCCCTATATGCAACAGCAGCTGTCCATGGCACCATCTTGAAACCAGCTGGGGCAGCTTGTGGCTGTGTGCAGGCCTCTAATGTGATGAGCCCCTGCCCCAATTAGCGTGAGAGGGAGCTGCTGCAGCAGGGCTATTTTTAGAGTGATTTAGGGCTTTGTCAATAATAATAAAAGCAGCTCCTGTGGTCAGCAGGGGGCAGTTTCAGCCTGTGATGGAGCCTCACTCTGAAACCCTGTTAAAGAACCAGTCATGCTGCTCACTTTATCATCGAGGTGTATGTCTTGCCTTCACTGGCAGGGTTCACTTCAGGCTAGTCTTACTGTGCTTTATTGGTGCGATTCTTTTTTAATTCCAGATTTTATATATATAAATATATATATATAAATAATTTATCATTTTAAATATATTTTGAATTATATACACTACTATTCAAAAGTTTTGGGTCACTTAGAAATTTCCTTGCTTTTGAAAAAAAATCAAGTTTTTTTGTCCATTAAAATAACATCAGATTTATGAGAAATACTGTGTAGACATTGTTAATGTTGTAAATCACTTTCATTGTTGGAAACGGCTGTTTTTTAATGGAATATCTACACTAGCCCATTATCAGCAACAATTAGTTCTCTGTTCCAGTGGAAGGAGGAGATTAGTTTTATTGTCATATGCACAGAAAACAGTTTCAGTGTACAGTAAAATTCTTACTTTGTACATCCTCCTTTCAACACAGAAAATTAAATAGGAATATAAATAATATAAACATTAATTTGATGTGTAAATGCTGACACAGTCTTGATATAATCCTTCTTATGAGGAAAAAATTTCTCAATTTTTAGTCTCATCTAATATAAAGATTTGCAGGCACTACAAATACAATCTTATAAATGCTGATATCAGAGTCTCTATGATGTGGGAATGGAGGGGTTTCAATGGAGACCTTTCAATCACTTAGTATTATGCAGGAATACATGGTTAGTGCCAATCGGTAGCTTGTTGAAGTTATCTGATAGACAACAATGGATGGTTTATATACACTCACCTAAAGGATTATTAGGAACACCTGTTCAATTTCTCATTAATGCAATATCTAATCAACCAATCACATGGCAGTTGCTTCAATGCATTTAAGGGTGTGGTCCTGGTCAAGACAATCTCCTGAACTCTAAACTGAATGTCAGAATGGGAAAGAAAGGTGATTTAAGCAATTTTGAGCGTGGCATGGTTGTTGGTGCCAGACGGGCCGGTCTGAGTATTTCACAATCTGCTCAGTTACTGGGATTTTCACGCACAACCATTTCTAGGGTTTACAAAGAATGGTGTGCAAAGGGGAAAACATCCAGTATGCGGCAGTCCTGTGGGCGAAAATGCCTTGTTGATGCTAGAGGTCAGAGGAGAATGGGCCGACTGATTCAAGCTGATAGAAGAGCAACTTTGACTGAAATAACCACTCGTTACAACCGAGGTATGCAGCAAAGCATTTGTGAAGCCACAACATGCACAACCTTGAGGCGGATGGGCTACAACAGCAGAAGACCCCACCGGGTACCACTCATCTCCACTACAAATAGGAAAAAGAGGCTACAATTTGCACAAGCTCACCAAAATTGGACAGTTGAAGACTGGAAAAATGTTGCCTGGTCTGATGAGTCTCGATTTCTGTTGAGACATTCAAATGGTAGAGTCAGAATTTGGCGTAAACAGAATGAGAACATGGATCCATCATGCCTTGTTACCACTGTGCAGGCTGGTGGTGGTGTAATGGTGTGGGGGATGTTTTCTTGGCACACTTTAGGCCCCTTAGTGCCAATTTGGCATTGTTTAAATGCCACGGCCTACCTGAGCATTGTTTCTGACCATGTCCATCCCTTTATGACCACCATGTACCCATCCTCTGATGGCTACTTCCAGCAGGATAATGCACCATGTCACAAAGCTCGAATAATTTCAAATTGGTTTCTTGAACATGACAATGAGTTCACTGTACTAAAATGGCCCCCACAGTCTCAACCCAATAGCGCATCTTTGGGATGTGGTGGAATGGGAGCTTCGTGCCCTGGATGTGCATCCCACAAATCTCCATCAACTGCAAGATGGTAATAAGGGGGATGTGGCACACACGAGGATCGTTTGGAGCTGATCGTGACATAACCCCCCCCCCGAAAGGCGCGCACACCGGGCGCGCCCGAGGGGAGGCGACGGATGAGACGAGGGGCAGGAGCTGAAAAACAAAAGCAGAACATTAACGGGGGACTGGGAACAAGATAGAGACACAAAACAGGCACAGGGGCAAAAGCCAGGACCAAACCCGACACAAGACAGGAAACGCAGACAGGCAGACAGAGAAGGGAGACACTGAGGGAACACCCACAGGCGACACGAAGGGGCCAGGAGTGAATGAAGGAGGAACAGAGGGACGAGGAGCAGAAACAGGCGGGACGAAGGGACGAGGAGCAGACAGGGGAGACCAAACAGGAACGGACGGGGGACAAAAGGGAGCCTGAGCGAGCCCAGACGGGCGGCGGCCGGAGGGGCCGCCGGCAACAGGAAGGAGGGAGCAGGAGGGGACCACGAAGGGAACAAGGAGACAGGACGAGGGACAGACGAAGGAGACAAGAAGGGAGTCGGAGGGGCCAACGGCAAAGGGAAGGAGAAGGGGGAAACCGCAGCCAGCGAAGGCGCCGCCACAGCGGGCGGAGGTGCCGTCCGCCGACGTGCCGGCGCAGGGGGACTGTTAGAATGAAAATGTAAATTTCTTATCATATTAATTGTGTGAATGTAGGCAAATAGTTTATCAACTTTGACGTAGAGACCTGTTAGAACAGGACATCTTCTGTAACTCTGTAAGATTGTGAAAAAGGAACAATCACCCTGGGAGTGGAAATAGACTCTGTCGATACATCGAGGGGGCCCACTCTGAGGAATGCAAGGTCCTGTGTTTTAACCCCTTCGCAAGAAGCACAAACAGCATTATAGCTTTAGGATACTCCCCATTGTAACCACTCCCCTCCTGTATAAATAAAGAAGCCAAGGGACTGCCCTGTGTGACACTGAACTGAGGCGCAGATATTGTCTGTTGCATCTAAGTAAGTGTGGAGTGAGAAGCCAGTACGCTTTCTCCACATAGGTATTGCAGGGGTCAAAGCTTCGGCGCTTTCCCCAACAGGGACCCGCAGGCGACCGACGCGGAGTCGGAGGCGGGACCGAGGCCGTGTGACGGGGCCACGGAGGGGGACCCGCAGGCAACCGCTGGCCCGGAGCCGGAGGAGCCGCAGGCGGCCCTGGAGCCCCAGCCAAGGCGCGCGAGGGCTAGCCAGGGAGCAGGGCAGGCGGGACCCCGGTCCGAAGTCTATGCCCCCTCCCCTTGCGGGACACAGACAGGCGGGGGCCTTGTCGGGCTCCCCCTTTCAGGGGCCCAGGCAAAGTAGTCCTGTTCCTGCCTGGGTCAGGGGAACCCAGTAGTTGGATCCCTGAGGGGTCCCACTCGAGCTTCTCCTCCAAGTCCACCACTGGAGGAGCAGTGGGAATGGCACAGTCCGGGACCTCCTCAGGGACAGGAGTCACGGGTAGCGCGGGCTTGGTGGCGGCTGGAGCCGTGGGCGGAGCAGGAGGCGCGGCCGGAACCACGGGCGTGGCGGCGGCTGCAGCTGCAGGTGGAGCCGCGGGCTTGGCGGCCTTAAGCGGGGCTGCAGCGGGTGGAGGCGAAGCCGGGACCTCGGGTGAAGCTGCAGCGGGCAGGACCGACGAGTAGGACCGGATGGGCTGGACCGACGAGCAGGGCTGGACGGGCAGGACCGACAAGCAGGGCTGGACGGGCAGGGCTGGACGGGCAGGGCTGGACGGGCAGGACGGGCTGGACCGAAGAACAGGGCAGGACGGGCTGGACCGAATAGCAGGGCAGGACGGGCTGGACTGGAGAGCCGGGCTGGACAGGCAGGTCAGGTCGGACAGGAGGGTCAGGTGGTGCCGCTGGCAGAGCGGTGGCCTCAGGCGGTGCTGCGGGCAGAGGGGCGGCCTCAGGCAGGGCCGCGGGCAGAGCAGCGCCAGCCGGGGGTGCCTCAGACATGCAGCCAGCAAGGGGGCACCTCGGCGGGCAGAGCGGAGCTGGAGCCGCTTCTCCCTTACCCGGCTGACGAGCTGCTGCAGGAGGGAGCGCACTTCCGCCAATGCATGCTCCTCCGTCCGTGGGGTAACCTCCTGGAGGAGATCCCAGCTCTCCTCCGTTAGGGCAAACAAGCCGGGATCCCCGCGGATCTCCGGCAGCTCGCGCCAATATGCGACCTCATGCAGCAGGAGGAGCCAGGGATCGTCCTCCTGCTGCGGTGCGTCTTTACGGAGATCCGTCATTCTGTTACAACGCGTGTAGCACCATGCCATACCCTATGGACAGCGCTTATTTGGAGCTGATTTCGTCCTACAACAGGTCAATTACCCAAACACAGCTCCAAAGAACTATTTAAGGAGGAAGCAGTCAGCTGGTATTCTGTGTATAATGAAGTGGCCAGTGCAGTCACCGGATCTCAACTCTGTTGAGCTGTTATGGGAGCAGCTTGACCAAATGGTACGTAAGAAGTGCCCATCAAGCCAGTCCAACTTGTGGGAGATGCTTCAGGAAGCATGGGATGAAATCTCATCAGATTATCTCAACAAACTGACCTCTAGAATGCCCAAGGTCTACAAGACTGCAATTGCTACAAATTGAGGACTCTTTGAAGAAAGCAAAGTTTGAAAAACACAATTATTATTTTAAATTCAAGAATGATTATTTCTAACTTTGTCAATATCTATTTCCTATTCAAAGTCATTTAATGTTTGTGTTCATGGAAAACAAGGAAATTTCTAAGCGACCCCAAACTTTTGAATGGTATTGTATATTATATACTTGCTTTTCAGTTCTCACATCTCTGTGAATAATATTCGGTAACGGTAGTGTATTGGGTTAAAGTGGGTTTTTCTTTTTCCCCTTGTTGCAGGAAACTCCCAGATGGGAGCTACCATTGTGGATGCACTGGACACGCTCTATATGATGGGCCTGCATGATGAGTTTAAGGACGGACAGGCTTGGATTGAAGAGAACCTGGACTTCAGTGTGGTCAGTACTGCTTCCGTGCTGCTCAACTCTTTTACTTTCTGATTAGCTGTACTGGCTCATTTTTTGTTTCTATAGATGAAGTACATACACTGCCCGGCCAAAAAAAAAAGTTGCCATTTAAATTTATATCAGCAAATACTTAAGAGCCAATGATTGGATCATTATTGCAGCCCAGCAACTGTACGTTGTTCAGCAATAAAGTGAGGTCAGCTGAATACCTGAATCTACTGGCCAGGTTACACCTCCATCCATCATGAATGGATTTTTCTTTTCCCTGTTGGCATGGGCATATTCAAGGACAAGAATGCCAAGATTCATTGGGTTCAAATTGTCAAAGAGTGTTTCAGGGAGCATGAGGAATCATTTTCATGTATGACTTGGTCACCACAGAGTTGTGACCTTAACCTCATTGAAGGTCTTTGGGATGTGATAAAGAAGGCTTTATGGATTGGTTCATCTCACTTGTCAATGCTTGATCTCCGTGAGAAATTAATGCAAATCTGGATGAAAATAAATAGAGGGTGAGATGTTGCATAAGCTTATGGGAACAATGCCATGACAAATGTGCACTATAATCAAAGCTAAAGGTGGTCCAACGAAATATCAAAATTGCAACTTTATAAAAATATATATACTGACTAGCCACTTCATTAGGTACTAGGGGTGTAACAGTACATCGATTTGTTTCGATATATCGATTCAACGGCAAATGATCCGATGCATCAATGTGACCGCATAAATATCGATACATGCATTTTTATTTTCTCGCCTGTTCTAGTATTGTTTTCATGATCCACTCCGACGTATACATGGTCTACACCAGGGGTGCCCATTACGTCGATCACAATATACTGGTTGATTGCAAAGGTAGTGTGGGTAGATCGTATGGCATAAAAAATAAAGGATGGATGACGCATTCAACTGCGCCAGCTGCTGCAAAACTCAAGTTACCGAATCGATGTTACTATCGTGTGACGGGCGAGCGAGCAGGGTGCGGGAAAGCAGGATCAGGGAAACGGAAATTCAAAGGACGGGGTTTATTCAGGGCGGACAGGTAACTAATATAATGGGAATTAATAAGGGGCGTAGCACACGAGCAGGTCATGACAGTTATGGACATACTTTTTGTTACACTTTTGTATTTGTCTGGAGAAGACTTGATTCAAAATAAAAATTAGTCACCATGTTAATCTACATCCATCCAAAGTTTTTATTTTTACCTTATTGCACTTTATTTTGCTTGTTTTATGGGACATACTTGACTACACTTGATTTTATTTACAGTTCCCAATAAAATATGATAAAATGCTAATTATATTTGCCTTTTTTAATTAATTGAAATGTAAAGGATTGTGTGAAATTTCATCATTTCAACTACTATCCCCAGTATCGAACTGAATCTAATCGTACCGTATCGTGAGAATTTCTGAGGTATCAAAAAAAATCGAACCGTTGGCTTAAGGAATCGATATTGTATCGTATCGCAAGGAAAGCTGTGATTTGCACCCCTATTAGGTACTCCTTGCTATTACAAGGTTGGGCCCTCTTTTGCCTTCAGAACTGCCTTAATTCTTTGTGTCATAGATTCAACAAGGTGTTTGAAACATTTCTCAGAGACTTTGTCCATATTGACACATTAGCATAACACAGATTTGTTGACTGCACCTTCATGATGCGAATCTCCTGTTCCATCACATCCCATAAGTACTCCATTAGATTAAGGTCTGATGACTGTGGAGGCTATTTAAGTAATATTACCTAATTGGCATGTTCAAGATACCAGTCTGAGATGATATGAGCTTTGCGACATGGTTTGTTATCCTGCTGGAAGTAGCTATTAGGAGCTGGGAACACTGTTGTCTTAAAGGGATGGACATGTTCAGCAACAATACTCAGGTAGGCCTTGTCATTTAAACGATGTTAAAAGGGACTAAGGGGCCCAAACTGTGCCAAGAAAATATCCCCCAAACAATTACACCAACAGCAGTGCCTGAATTGTTGATACAAGGCAGGATGGATCCATGCTTGCATCTTGTTTACTCCAAATTCTGACCCTACTCTTCTGCATTCATCTTTTTTGAGCAGTTGAACAGGTGTATCTAATAATGTGGCCAGTTAGTGTACCTTTCTAGCATTTCTGTCAATCATGTTATAGCAGTGTCCATCTGTTCAGGGTGCAGACCGTTAACTCTGCTTGTCACCCCCTGTGTCATCCCTGAATATTTCCCGGGGATGGTGGGAGGGGTCAGATATCTGTGGTTTACCCTTTACAGAACGGCACATATTAACTCTTATGTTTGCCAGCGACGAAACTATAGAAAATTAAAGTTTGATTTATCGGTCAGATTTAATAACGATTTATAAATATGTTGCAGGTCAGTACTTTGTGCCATCTTCTAAGTGGTGAATGAGCCAGCAAAATCCCTCGTCCTCCATTATGGAAAACAGCTGATCATCCCATGAGATTATCTCCATTATTGTAGTTGTTACTCAACAAACAAAAGCGTATCTAGAAGGACATCTTTTTAACAATGCCATTTTTACTCTAGAAGAAGAATAGAAGTTTTTACTGCATCGTTTTTAAACGTAATATCAGCATTTTTTAAACTGGTTTATATTTTAACATATATTTATATTTAATTTTAACCAATACAAATGACTCATATTTCTATTAAATATTAATGTTTTTCTTTATGAAGCTAAGCTTTCATTCTGTTTTATATATTTAACATTACAAATATTCAAAACATGCTTGAAAAAAATGAATAGCAACATGCATGGATATGATATTTTAATATTTATGCCCTTCCCATCATTGACATTCATGTACAGCAACAACAGCCGCTTCATGCCCTTTGTGCATTTCCTTCACCAGCCTTCCTCCCTGGGGCTTGAGGTGGTCGGCCATATCCGACCACCTCATATTGAGACTATTGCCCCCTTATCCCAGCTGAAGAAACAAAAACAAATGACAAATAAGCAAAATTAACCTGTTGTCATTATTTTACTTCTTCTACATGATTTATGACATTTGCACCAACTTCCCTTTAACAGATATGGGTTGGAGAGCATGTGTAGGACCTTATGTCTGTCACCCTTCTGGCAATATTTCAGACCACTCCTGCCTGTGCCTGCAAACATTTCAGCTACTTCAACCCACATCCCACAATTTTTCATAATATAGGCATACTACCCCTACTGAAATAACAGCGAAAAATGGCTTATGCTGATAGCTAGTCTTAGTTGGGTTTACATGGTCCTGCTGCTCTTTAGTAAGTAAACTTAGTAAGTAAACTTTACTTTTTAAGCGTCTTTCGTATACAAAGGAGTCACAGAGCACTGTACAAAACTAAAATGTTGGAAAAAAAAAACATAAAACAGAGAAAACCGTATAAAACCTATTAAAAATAGACACATACTACATACATGACAACACATAATAAAACATGATTTCACAGGATTGACTCACATTTTACCAAAAGCCTGAGATGAAAGGTAAGCTGCCATTTAAAACCTTCAACAGAATCTGCAAAAAGCAACAATGGAGGAAGATCATTATGTAACCTTGGGCAACAACTTGAAATGCCCGATCACCACGTGTTTTAAGTCTTGTCCGTGGAACAACAATGAGTCCTTGATCAGAGGACCTTAGAACATGGCCAGCTGAATAGGGATGTACCTTGTCCACTATGTATGGCGGGGCCTGACCATGTAAGGCTCTCCAATATTTTGAACTGGGCTGGAAGCCAACGAAGAGAATATATACTAGGTGTGATATGAGTTGTCTTCTTAATGGACTCTTCTTTAATGGACTCTTCTTTAGATCAGCTTAAGCTGGTCTAGCTGATTTTTTTTCAGCTGGGAGCACACCAGCCAACTATGTATTTGTCAATGTACTTTTCAGTAAAATAATATTTAGACATTTCAAAGTGTTAGTGGAAGCAAGTCCACTGCCTAAACTCTGGGGCTGAGACATGGACCTAATTAATGTGGAATTTTAACAGAAATAGATGCTTTGAAAGAATCAATCATTGCTGAAACACCAGTCGTGTGAGATTCCTGGCTTCTATAGTTTGAATCGGTTATTAGAGTTCAATTTTCATGACAACTGAAAAAACAGGCTTACCTTTTAGTAATTAATATATTTTTGTGGAGTCCAAGGCTATTTATTTATTTACTTATTTTCAATTGAATCCGGCAGCAAGCAGCCTATGCAACCACAGAGCTCTACTTCATGCAAATGGACAGTGATGCGGTGTTAATATAGTGTTCTCTAGTCCATTAATAAACAACTGTGCTGTGTGTTCCTATCAAAGATATGTTCTGTTTATTTGAAAATGGAAGAAAAGTTGATAGTCCTCCATCCATCCATCCACCCTTCCATCCATCTATTTTCTGTAACCGTTTGTCCTGTTCAGGGTCGTGAGTCTATCCCAGAGGCTACAGATGCAAGGCAGGGAACCACCCAGGATGGGGTGAAGTTGATAGTCATGGGGCCTAAAATTAAATGAATAGTTAACATCATTAATACATGGGCAACTGTGTCAAGCTGTAGCTACAGAGGAGTCAGGCTATTCTCAATTTCTGTTTCTTTTGACAGTTACATCAAAACTTGTCAGTAAATTTTACCCCTAGTTAATGTTGAGCCCTGTTCCTTTAAGACAGTTTGAACGATACCATAATTCAATGCCACCCAGCAATAAATCAGAAGTAGCAAAAACAGCACTGACTGACAAAACTGACGCTGGTGTGAATGAACAGTTAGTCACAGCAGATGACTTATGCTAAATGTCCCTGTTCTGATCTGACGTTCAGAAAATGGTTCGGAGTTAAAGGTCTGCAGATGTTTAAAAGATGTCTTGGTCAGACGTTCAGAAATTGAACCAGCTTTGCATGTCTCAAATACACTCACCTAAAGGATTATTAGGAACACCTGTTCAATTTCTCATTAATGCAATTATCTAATCAACCAATCACATGGCAGTTGCTTCAATGCATTTAGGGATGTGGTCCTGGTCAAGACAATCTCCTGAACTCCAAACTGAATGTCAGAATGGGAAAGAAAGGTGATTTAAGCAATTTTGAGCGTGGCATGGTTGTTGGTGCCAGACGGGCCGGTCTGAGTATTTCACAATCTGCTCAGTTACTGGGATTTTCACGCACAACCATTTCTAGGGTTTACAAAGTATGGTGTGCAAAGGGAAAAACATCCAGTATGCGGCAGTCCTGTGGGCGAAAATGCCTTGTTGATGCTAGAGGTCAGAGGAGAATGGGCCGACTGATTCAAGCTGATAGAAGAGCAACTTTGACTGAAATAACCACTCGTTACAACCGAGGTATGCAGCAAAGCATTTGTGAAGCCACAACACGCACAACCTTGAGGCGGATGGGCTACAACAGCAGAAGACCCCACCGGGTAGCACTCATCTACACTACAAATAGGAAAAAGAGGCTACAATTTGCACGAGCTCACCAAAATTGGACAGTTGAAGACTGGAAAAATGTTGCCTGGTCTGATGAGTCTCGATTTCTGTTGAGACATTCAAATGGTAGAGTCATAATTTGGCGTAAACAGAATGAGAACATGGATCCATCATGCCTCGTTACCACTGTGCAGGCTGGTGGTGGTGGTGTAATGGTGTGGGGGATGTTTTCTTGGCACACTTTAGGCCCCTTAGTGCCAATTGGGCATCGTTTAAATGCCACGGCCTACCTGAGCATTGTTTCTGACCATGTCCATCCCTTTATGACCACCATGTACCCATCCTCTAATGGCTACTTCCAGCAGGATAATGCACCATGTCACAAAGCTCGAATCATTTCAAATTGGTTTCTTGAACATGACAATGAGTTCACTGTACTAAAATGGCCCCCACAGTCACCAGATCTCAACCCAATAGAGCATCTTTGGGATGTGGTGGAACGGGAGCTTCGTGCCCTGGATGTGCATCCCACAAATATCCATCAACTGCAAGATGCTATCCTATCAATATGGGCCAACATTTCTAAAGAATGCTTTCAGCACCTTGTTGAATCAATGCCACGTAGAATTAAGGCAGTTCTGAAGGCGAAAGGGGGTCAAACACTGTATTAGTATGATGTTCCTAATAATCCTTTAGGTGAGTGTATGTTCAGAAAGAATTTTGGACCAACAGATGTGATATAGACTTGATATGGATTTTGCTGGGGAAGATTTCTAACATGCTTTATGTTTGCGTCACTCTGAGGATTCTGGGCCATTAAAGTCTGTTCGCCTACACTGAGACACTATAAAGACAGACACAGATATTCTAAGTGAAATTTACACTATACAGTATCTGTTTTTTTACTTCTTTAATTATAAGCAGATATTTTCACCAAGGATTCTGCTATATTCATCAGGAATGTGTTATATTTCTGATTTGTGCAGAACGCAGAAGTGTCTGTCTTTGAGGTTAACATCCGCTTCATTGGTGGACTGCTGGCAGCGTATTACCTCTCAGGACAGGAGGTAAGTTTGTCTGTTTGTCTGTCTATTTGAGTGTGTGTGTGTCTCTCTCTTTGTCTGTTGGAGTGTGTGTGTTTATCTGTGTGTGCGTGTGTCTGTCTGTCCATCTGAGTACAGTATGTGTGTGTGAGTGTGTCTGTCGGTCTGAGTGTGTGTGTCTGTCTGTTTGTCAGTCTGTGTGTGTGTCTGTCAGTCTGTGTGTGTGTTTGTCTGTCTTTTTTTCGGTCTGAGTGTGTGTGAGCAGTAAGAATAGACGATTAAAATAGAATAAGCATTACAAAATGCTATATAATAAGGATCCATAAAAATGTAAAAACGTCTATGTAAAAATGTTACTTCTGTTTATAAGGCTAAGCATTATTTTATGCTGTAGGGTTAATTCAGAATTATGTTTGTCAATTATCTAGATCTGTTTCACTTCAAATGTTGTCTTTGATGATGGTACATGTATCCTATAAAAATGAGGCTCGCTACATTTTGAATATCTGTTTTGGCAAGCAACAGCACAGCATTTTATTTCTTTATTTTGGGGTCTTTGCCCATTCACTTTTGTCTGTTTCTTGTTTTTCTGCCACCACTTTGTGTGCACAATTTCCTGTAATGTAATCATTACATCCACTCAAAATTTGTCTATTGGAAACAGTTGTGACCCAAACAAAAGGCAATGTGTTTGTCGATGTGTCTGTATAACAAAACCTAAGTGACACTTATTTGCACATTGTAAAAATAAATATGTAGAATAAAGAATCAAAAATACGACTGCATCACAACAATCTGAATGATCTAAATCTTGTGTTCCCTTCTACTGAGCATGATTGTATATCTAAAGAGATACACCCTTATAGCCTAGTTGTTTTTTTAGCCCGGTCTGAATTTCCTGGCAAAAGCACCATAAATACCAGACATATGGATGTTCATCTCAATAGAGTTAGCATGTTGTATATGTTTCCAGCAGCATATTTCCATTGTCGGTGGAATTTATTGGGAAACCAAAATGTGGAATTAAACTACTGATTTAAATTATGTGAGAGAGTTTTCAAACGCTTGCTTCACCGTTGACTGACTGTAACCAGTGTTAGCTGTAGCCAACTCACTCCCACAATTAGCATAATCTTTTCTCTGTGAATTTAGGTGTCAAGAAATGCATTAATTTGTTTCATTGTGTGGACTGGATGTACCGAATGGTAATAAATGGATACATGTACCATTACAGCCCTACTTTGGAAGGATATGTTTCCGTGAGCTATAGAAGAGCGGCTCATGTTATCCGTTTTTTGCTGTTGTTAACTACACTGCTGTTCAAAAGTTTGGGATGGCATAGAAATTTCCTTGATTTCCATGAAAACATACATTAAATGACTTTGAGTAGGAAATATACGTGCTAAATATACTATACTATATATTTAGCCTTCATCAAAGAGTCCCCCTTTTGCAGTAATCTTGTAGACCTTGGGCATTCTAGATATCAGTTTGTTGAAGTAATCTGAAAGATGTCACCCCGTGCTTCTTGAATCATCTCCTGCAAGTTGGATTGGCTTGATGGGCACTTCTTATGTACCATTTGGTCAAGCTGCTCCCATAACAGCTCAATAGAGTTGAGATTCGGTGACTGGTCACTCCATTATACACAGAATACCAGCTGACTGCTTCATCCCTAAATAGTTCTCTGGAGCTGTGTTTGGGTCATCGTCCTGTTGTAAGATGAAATTGGCTTCAGTTAAGTGCCGTCCACAGAATATGGCATGGCGTTGCAAAATTGAGTAATAGCCTTCCTTCTTCAAGATCCTTTTTACTCTGTACAAATCTCCCACTTTACCATCACCAAAGCAGCCCCACAGCATCACCTTGCCTCTACCATGCTTTACAGATGTTAACAAGCACTTCTACTGTGTCTTTTAATTAGATCTGTCTCACACAAAATTTCTTCCTTGTAATCCAAACACCTCAAACTTAGATTTGTCTACCCATAGCACTTTTTCCCAATCTTCTTCTGTCCAGTTTCTGTCTTGCCCATCTCAGTCTTTTCTTTTTATTGGCTATTCTGAGAACTTTTTCTTTGCAATTCTGACTAGAAAGCCAGCATCCCGGAGTTGCCTCTTCACTGTTGAAATTGAGACTGATCTTTTGTGGGTATTATTTAATGGAGCTGCCAGTTGAAGACCTTCTGTTTCTCAAACTACACACTCCTATATACACTGCCCAGCCAAAAAAAAAAAAGTAGCCATTTGAATTTTTCATTGAACCACCTTAAGCTTTGATTATGGCACTCTCTCCCAGTCCCCCTGCACCTGGGTCAACACAGCCCCTAACCCCTGGAAGCTGACATCAGTGTAGAGGCAGAACGGCAGGGTATAATCAGCATAGGCAAGCACCGGAGCCTCCAGAAGGGCCTGCTTCAGCTCCTGGAAGGCCTGCTCACATTTGTCCGTCCAGTCCACCTTCTGCCAGGAGGTCGCCCCTGTCCCTCTCAGCAGTCCGTGGAGTGCTGCTGCCTTCTTGGCAAACTCTGGGACGAACCATCTATAATATCCCACAAACCCCAGGAATGACCTCACCTCCCAAAGCGTTCCTGGCCGAGGCCACCCATGGACAGCCTCTGTCTTCTCGGGGTCTGTGGTTACCCCTTCCTGGCTGACGATATGGCCCAGGTAACGCACCTTCCTCTGGAAGAGCCGACACTTCTCAGGTTGGAACTTCAACCCATGGGCCTCTAGCCGCCTAAACACCTTCTCCAGATGCTGGACATGGCTCCTGAAATCTGAAGTGTACACAATCACATCGTCCAAATAGATTAACAAGTAATCATAGACTTGCTCATCCAGACACTGCTGCATCAACCGCTGGAACGTAGCTGGGGTATTACAGAGGCTAAATGGCATCCTCTCAAACTGAAAGAGGCCCACGGGTGTAGTGAAGGCGGTCTTTTCCCTATCCTCGGGATGCACCTCCACCTGCTAATACCTGCTGGCTAAGTCCAGTGTGGAGTACCAGGCTGCCCCCTTCAAGCTTGTCAGCAACTCCTCGATCCGTGGGAGCGGATATGCATCTTAGAATTAGAATTTGGTGATCAGTGGTCATTGTCAACACACTACAGCGCGCAACAATGAAATGTGTCCTCTGCATTTAACCCATATGTGACTTTTGTGACATAGCAGGGGGCAGCTAATTCAGCGCCCGGGGAGCAGTGCTTGGGGGTGGTACCTTGCTCAGGGTACCTCAGTGGTGCTTTGCTGGTCGGGGATTCGAACCTGCAATCTTTCAATTACAAGTGCACTTCCTTAACCATCAAGCCACCACTGCCCACACTCTTTAGGAGTGATGCCATTGAGTTTCCTGTAGTCCATGCAGAAATGCCATGAACCATCCTTCTTTTTCACGAGTACTACGGGAGCAGCCCATGGACTAGCACTCTCCGTGATGATCCCCCCCTCCAGCATGGACTTCAGTAGCTCCCTCAACTCTGGGTAGAGACATGGTGGTACAGGCCGATACCGCTCACGAATTGGGGCCGCCTCCCCAGTCGGGATCCCATGATACACGGCATCTGTAAGCCCATGATCATCTTCGTCCCGGGCGAACACTCGTTGCCACTGTTCCAATAGTGTTTGCAATTGCTGTTCTTCCTCATTCTGCAAACCCTCAGCTCCTGCAGCTAATGCCTGCAGCTATTCTGGGAGGGCCCCTGCCAACGGCCTAACTTCAACCGTCACCACGCCCTTCTTTGGGGGGTGGATTACCAGCTCCTTCTGTGGCTGGACACTATCTGCCGTAATTCGTTCCACCCGGGTGAAGGGGCGTAGAGGGGGGAATTTCAACTGGTTACAGATGGAGGTTGCAGACTCGGAGTGGCACCTTTCCTCCTCACACTTGTGCCACGGCCAGAGCCACACACCACTCCTGCTGTCCCCCATGATAGTCCTCAATTAGCACCTGCTCCCCATCCCGCAGTCTTCCTCGGGGCACATCCACCCACACCAACTCCACTGTGGTCGGCTGCAGTACTCGGGGCACGTCCATCCTCAATCTGGCTGCCTGGGCGTTCTCTAGTGCCACCATACCCACCTCGAGGCACCGGCAGATGGTGAAAGCCTGGTCCCATTTTCGTCGGTCACTCTGTGGGAACGGTGATCTGAACAGGGTTAATTTTGCCCCCCCCCATGTGCCTGAAGCACCTCCCAACAGTGCCTGATTATATTCATTCCTACTACGGGGCCGGCAAGTGCTGGTCCTCCACAATCACCATTCCTACTACGGGGACGGCAAGTGCTGGACCTCCACCCCAGTGACCGTGAAGTCCAGTACCGCATAGCCCACGTATGGAAGTGACAGCCCGTTCACAGCCCGGAGGGTCAACCAAGGCACTTCTGCTGCCCCTTTCACTTCAGTGCCCCTCACACACTGAGCAAACAAGCTTCGACTAAACAGAGTGACCTCTGACCCAGTATCCAGAATACACGGGACCGGCCTACCCGCCGCCATTACCTCAAGGACGGGGCTCTCTCCAACCAGGGCCTCTCTAAGGGTGGCAATGGTGGCAGTTCCTGGCCGCACCTCCGGCCGCACTCTCCAGCTGCTTGCTGTCATCTTACCCTCTTCGGGGCACCTCCTTGCCATGTGCCCAGGCTCACCACAACATAAGCTCGTCAACATAAGCTGCAGCTCCTTCGCTGGGCCGGCTAGGAGGCCCATCACCAGTTTACTCTTTAGGGTGACGTTGTCGTCGTCGTCCTCTTCCCCGGCTGGCTCCTTCTTTCTTTTCATCTAGAATGACATTCACGGAGGCGGAGGATGAACCAACCCACCCCTTCCCCCGGCTGCTGATGGCACGTGAAGAAGTCAGCCCTTAACCCTCTGGGGCCCTGACAGAAATTTCGCCAAACCGAGTTTTTGTCATATACACATTTAAAAAACACCCTCAGAAACCTTGGATGGTCTACTTTGCAAATATATATAGGAAGAAACTAAATATACAATTACCTAAAGGATTATTAGGAACACCATACTAATACGGTGTTTGACCCCCTTTCGCCTTCAGAACTGCCTTAATTCTACGTGGCATTGATTCAACAAGGTGCTGAAAGCATTCTTTAGAAATGTTGATAGGATAGCATCTTGCAGTTGATGGATATTTGTGGGATGCACATCCAGGGCACGAAGCTCCCGTTCCACCACATCCCAAAGATGCTCTATTGGGTTGAGATCTGGTGACTGTGGGGGCCATTTTAGTACAGTGAACTCATTGTCATGTTCAAGAAACCAATTTGAAATGATTCGAGCTTTGTGACATGGTGCATTATCCTGCTGGAAGTAGCCATTAGAGGATGGGTACATGGTGGTCATAAAGGGATGGACATGGTCAGAAACAATGCTCAGGTAGGCCGTGGCATTTAAACGATGCCCAATTGGCACTAAAGTGTGCCAAGAAAACATCCCCCACACCATTACACCACCACCACCAGCCTGCACAGTGATAACAAGGCATGATGGATCCATGTTCTCATTCTGTTTACGCCAAATTCTGACTACCATTTGAATGTCTCAACAGAAATCGAGACTCATCAGACCAGGCAACATTTTTCCAGTCTTCAACTGTCCAATTTTGGTGAGCTCGTGCAAGTTGTAGCCTCTTTTTCCTATTTGTAGTGGAGATGAGTGCTACCCAGTGGGGTCTTCTGCTGTTGTAGCCCATCCGCCTCAAGGTTGTGCGTGTTGTGGCTTCACAAATGCTTTGCTGCATACCTCGGTTGTAACGAGTGGTTATTTCAGTCAAAGTTGCTCTTTTATCAGCTTGAATCAGTCGGCCCATTCTCCTCTGACCTCTAGCATCAACAAGGCATTTTCGCCCACAGGACTGCCGCATACTGGATGTTTTTCCCTTTGCACACCATTCTTTGTAAACCCTAGAAATGGTTGTGCGTGAAAATCCCAGTAACTGAGCAGATTGTGAAATACTCAGACCGGCCCGTCTGGCACCAACAACCATGCCACGCTAAAAATTGCTTAAATCACCTTTCTTTCCCATTCTGACATTCAGTTTGGAGTTCAGGAGATTGTCTTGACCAGGACCATACCCCTAAATGCATTGAAGCAACTGCCATGTGATTGGTTGATTAGATAATTGCATTAATGAGAAATTGAACAGGTGTTCCTAATAATCCTTTAGGTGAGTGTATTTTTACAGCTTTGTGATACGAATAGAAAGAACAAGAGTGACTGACTTAAGCGTCTGCGTCTTGAAGCAGCTCTGATCGCCTTCCCACTTGCAAATATATTATGGCACACGGATACGTCTCTGCCGCTGAAGCTTTCTGCCAATGTTGCCATTTTCAGCAGCGAATCTCATACCTGTGTCCATGGCTCAGTGTACTAAGCCTGTGTGCCTGTAATCACAAGATCGCTGGTTCAAACCCAGCCTATTTAGAACGTGAATAGCTATCTTTAGCTGAGAGCGGTCCTACACACTCCCGATGCAAGTAAAACAAAGAAAGATGATCACATAATGATTTCAGCGAGATATAAACTGAAATACACGAGAAAGATACGCGGTCGACGATGCCCTCGTCAAGAGTGTTAATAATAGTCACTGCATCATATTTATCGCTTTCTATATTTATATGGTCACAGTTTTTCAGAGTCTCAGATTATTGGTGCTGAGTTTGTGCTGAATAAAAGCACATGTAACATTTTGGGATAAATGTTTTTTAGATAGGTGAAATATTTTAAAATGTCAAGGCATGTCAGACTACACCGAAAGTGGAAAAGAGGCCTCAGGCCCCAGAGGGTTAACTTGGCCAGCCCGGTATCCTCCCTCTAAGAATTCAAAGAGTTTGCTGGCAGTGTCTTTTTGCTCAGCTTTTAACAGCTCCACCTCCCTCTTAGCTTCCCCTGCTAAAGCACTTAACACAAAATCTACTTCCTGTATGGGTGTAAGCGAGAGGGCCCTGATACCTACCTCGATGGTCCGTCTCCACTCCCCAAACTCTGCCCTTGCGAACCCATTGAAGTGTTTAATCCAGGCTCCTCCCAAAAACCACTGATACATGCCTGGTGTTGGTCCCCCATTACCTTGCTCCTCATCCATGCCGTGACAAGAGATATGCGCCAAAAATATGCGGTGTGGTGGCCTAGGGTGAAAGACCCCTCCACAACTCAACCTTTTATTATTTTTGCAAACAGATTTTCCTTAACTCACTTATTCCACACCCTTTAGGACCTCAGTTGCCACGACACAGCAGAGACCCACCGCAATTTTACTGAACAATGCACAACTTTATTTGGGTAATTACAACTCATTTCTGGACTCTCACCAAAACTACTCCCCAGAGACAACTTCCCACCCACCAGGCATGAAAAAGCAAGCACATTTCAACAAGTCCTCCACAACAACCAGTAGACACCCCACTCGGCACTGCAAACCTACTGTACTACACGCTAGGTGACCTTAAGGCGCTAGTGGAAAGGTATTTCCCCTTAGTGGGAGTAATCAGATGAGCCTATGCCCCACAAGCAATAGATATTTTTAAATAAAAAGAAAGGAAAATCTGTTCTGGGCCACAGCTACCCTGCGTGGCCCCCCAAAAATAATAAATCAAAATAAACCAAAAATACTCATCCAATTTTTCCCCTAGGCAGTGTCCGCATGGTCCTGGCTACTCCCAGTGCCTCCCCTCAGTCACTCAATAAATCCAGACCCAGATTGTCATCCTACTCAACGACATTGCCTCAGCTTCCACGGATGCCCCCACGACGTCGTTAGCTCCATTGCTCTGCTCTGGTCCACGTCTTCCAGCTCATCCTCCTAGGCCTCGATGCTGTGAGAGGGCAGAAGGTGGCTCAGATTTCCCCCAGCCCTGCAACTCAGCCTGACTAGCTATGCCACACACACTCAATTGAGCTGACTTGGGGGCGCTGAACATTCTGGCTGTCCCTCTTCCTCTCCAGCATCATCCTTCTTGCCAGCAACCACTTGAGTCTCTCTCACTGCTGTCCACACTGATGAATGAACACAGCGCATCCGGATCTAATCCTCCTTGTCCACGCTGCGTTTCCTCCTGGCAACCATCTCCCTCACTCCTCTGCGATGCAGTGGCATCCCAACGCACACATACACACAAGCACCAAATGGCCACCACTCCGGAGTGCCAATATCTGCCCTTTGCAACTTGGAAACCTGGCGCCAGGTCCACTTGCCTTTCAGTCCAGAGTACTCATTATCCAGAGCAAAACGGCCAACCAATAGTGCATAAAAACAGAGTTTCTGTCACCAATTTTCCCATCCACACCACCACACCAAACACTGGCGGCCATCTTAAATACTCCAAGGCCCGCCCCTTCCCCTGTCCATCACCATTAGAGATGTTCCGATACCATTTTTCCCCTCCTGATACCGATTCCGATACTTGGGCTCAGGGTATCGGCCGATACCGAGTACTGATCTGATACCTGGGTGTGTATCTCTATATACAGCTGTAGATACTACTAACCCTGTATTAATTGACAGAATTATTTTATGCTGTGCTTTAGATTTATCCCTTAATAAAACATGAACAAGTACATATAGTGAACTAGAGTGTTTTTATTATCTGACATACATTTAACAGTATTACTTATTTTTGAAAAAAAAAAAACTGAACTTCAACATCTGAAAAAGAACTTCAAATGCAGCCACAATTCTAACACTGTAAACTGAAAAAGGTATTTTAGTATTTTTACAATACAGTGTTCACGCACTGTCTCATATAGCTTAGGGAGCGCTGTTTCGGAGATATATTTGCGACCAGGCAAACTGTACCGGGGCTCCAAATGTTCAATTAAGCGGCGAAAGCCCACATTTTCGACCACTGACAGTGGCTGGTCATCCAGTACAATAAACTCGATAATCCTGTCGGTTATCTTTATTGCTCGTTGGCTGTCTTGTGAAAACTTTTCTCTTCGTTTGAATGAAGCTTCCAATGTTTGTTGCGTCTGGCACGGCTCGTCCTTCTCTATCCTAGCTTTTGTGTAACCATCGTGTTCAACGGGGTGACGCGTCTTCAAATGCTTTATTAAGTTTGTTGTGTTAAAGTTGCTAATACTTGTGCCACCCCTTGAAATTGCAGCTTGACATATAATACATGTCGCTGTTTTACTGGCTGGTTGATCAAGCCTGAAATACTGCCAAACAGCGGACATACTTCTTGCACGCTGCCGTAAACAGTGGTTGCTTGTGGCAACATGACACAACTTCCTGTGTTTAGATTCTGAGCAGCGAAGAAGAATTGATTTCCGATTTGCAGCGTTAAGCAAAGCTAGCGGGCATAACTAGGTTATGTTTAGATTCTTGTGTACTGCGATTTGTTGTATTGTAAATGCACTATATTGTTATCTTGTTTGAGAAGTTAAACAATAAAAAAAAAAAAAAAAAAAAAATGTCGACAGCGAGATGATAGGTCACTTTACTGTACTTGTATGCTGCCTTATAGTATTCCTGGCCTATACTATTCTTTTAATGCTCTTTATTTTGACAACTGCCTTGTTCTTAACCATTTATTCTTGTATATTGCTTTTTGTTATATTGTAAATGCACTATATTATCCTAATCTATCACTGGTATCTTGTTTAAAGGAGGTAACCACCTGGTTAGAGCAAAATTGCCTGCAGTTAAATGCTAGCAAGTCGGAAGTTATGGTTTTTGGGATGAATAAGGATAACACTGGTTTAACTGATTTGTTAGGTACATGGGAATCAAAGGTTCGTCCTAAAATAAGAAATTTAGGTGTCATTTTTGACTCCGCTCTTATGTTTGACCATCAGGTTAAAAATGTGGTTAAAAATTGTTTTTATCAGTTGAGGATTATTGCGAAAATGAAATCATTTTTGTCTGTTGCCGATCTTGAAATAGTGATTCATGCTTTTATCTCTTCTCGTTTGGATTACTGTAATGCTCTTTATGTAGGACTTGGTCAGTCTCTAATTTCAAAATTGCAGTTGGTTCAAAATGTTGCCGCGAGACTACTTACTGGTACTAAGAAAAGGGAGCATATTACCCCCGTTTTAGAACGGCTTCATTGGCTGCCGGTAAAATTTCGAATACAATATAAGGTGTTGTTGTATGTTTATAAAGCTGTCCATGGCTTGGCCCCGGAATATATTAAGGACTTGGTGCTTATGAACACTGGTAGATCACAAAGGTCTTCTAATTGTTTATTGCTCTTTGTTCCAAGAACACGTCTTAAAACTAAAGGGGATCGAGCTTTCTCAGTAGTTGGCCCTAGACTGTGGAATGTGCTTCCCCCTGATATTAGATCTGCTCCAACAGTCGATGTTTTTAAAGTTCGTGTGAAAACGTATTTGTATTTTGTGGCTTTTAATTCTTGAATTTGTTATTTGATGTTATGTGTCTGTTTGCTTTTATGTACAGTCCTTTGGTCTACGTTGTGGTTGAAAGGGCTATATAAATAAACGAGACTTGAGACTTGAGACTATATTGTTATCTTGTTTGAGAAGTTTAATAAAAAAAAATTAAAAAAAAAAAAAAAGGTTATGTTTAGGAAAATGGTATCGGATCGGTACGTGGACTCAAATACTCGCCGATACAGATGCCAGATTTTTTGGTGGTATCGGCAGCATTTCCGATACTAGTATCGGAATCGGAACAACATTAATCACCATGCCCCAACCAATCACAACCAGGAGCATGCTGCAAGGTCCTGCATAGCTGTCCACGACACTGCCTGGGTAAAACAAAAACACAGACCACCCACAAAAAGAAAAACCCAAAATAACATAAATCCCCCCCCCCCCAATCGCCATGAGGACACGACACTTGCAATTAGTAAAAACAACATTCTACTGGAACACAGGAGTAATTGTTGCTGATAATGGGTCTCCGTACACCTATGTAGATCAGGGGTCTCCAACTACGGTCCTGGAGAGCTATTATCCAGTAAGTTTTCTATCCTACCTGGCTTCTGATTAGCCACACCTGGCCCTGGTATTTACCTGAGAACTAGTGTGGCTCATCAGAAGCCAAGTAGGATAGAAAACCTACTTAGTAACTATCCAGGACCGGAGTTGGAGACCCCTGATGCAGCTGTTTCCAGCTATGATTGTCATTTACAACATTAACAATGTCTACAAAGTATTTCTGATCTTCTGGCGTTAATTTAATGGAAAAAAGCAAGGAAAGTGACCCTAAACTTTTGAACGGTAGTGTATTTCTAGAATCTTTTTAGGGAATGTGTATTCAAAAAATAGCAATAAAAAGCCAAATGTTTGAATCATTATCATCTAGTTGGTAATTCAGTTACCTTTTAGTGGCGATATGGATACAGGTGGGATGATGTGAGTACTGTTGAGATGGTAGCATGCAGAGATAGGTGGGAGAATAAGGATGCAGCTCTACATTCTGCTAAGTGCATAATTTTCCAGGTTCCTCTAGGTGAACCTGTGTCATAAGAACATAAGAAATTTACAAACGAGAGGGGGCCATTCGGCCCATCAAGCTCGTTTGGGGAGAACTTAACTAATAGCTCAGAGTTGTTAAAATCTTATCTAGCTCTGATTTAAAGGAACCCAGGGTTTTAGCTTCCGCTACACTAGCAGGAAGACTATTCCATACTAAGCTTGGCAACAGCAGCCAAACAATAAGCCTCTTGAGGAGCTGCAGTCCTCAGTCTAGTCAAAGAAGTGAAAAGCCTATTCAGTGTCTGCTGAATCTTGGGAAAGGCTTACTTTAAAAGCAGTTTCATTATGGAAGCGTGCTCAGTGGAAAATACATCAACATTATGGTCTTAAGGAAAGAGAGAAGAAACCATTGTTTAACATTATTGCTGGAAGTGGCTTTCATTTGTACTTTTTTTGACAGATTCCTGAGGATTTATTCTGAATCTGAGAATTCATCAGGCACCTCATTCATAGTCCCTCATAGTTCTTCCAGTCATTGTTTCATATATCCAGCATGTTGTGCTGTCAGGCAGGAGGGTCCTGTAGAGATCTTATGTATAGGTACCATGACCTTCCAGGACAAGGGCTTTCTGTGCCTGTAAATCCCCCCAAGTCAACGTAGCCTTGTGATGCTCATGTTTTACTACACAATAAATCCACCTTGGTCTTGCTCATTATTTCAGACACTTTTCTGATAGTTTGCATGCTTCAGACCATGAGGACAAATTGGATGCCATGATTAGACTCTAAAACACTCTGACATTTATGGTTAAAATGGACCAATTGGGACTGAGGTTCCTAAGCAGGACATGGCCTCAAGTTCTCTTGGTTTTATGATCTCTAGCATATCATTAGAGCAAATAATTTAACACATCATTCTTAAGGATGCACAAATATGCCTAACATGAAACGTTCTGAAAGATACATTCATTATGCACAATGTAAAATATTTCCATGTGCTGATTTCCAGGCCTGCTGGCCAGCTCACAGATAAAGCGAACCAACGTCAGTAATGCAGCTGTCTGCAGCCCAGCCTGTGCGCAGTCACACTGTGGGCTGTCACATGTTAACAACAGCAGGCACAGTCCCAGAATCCCCCTGTCTCTCCCAGCCAGAGTGGTCCACATGCCTCCCATGTGGCTTCTGGACAGTAATCACCCAAAACGGAGACCTTCTGCAGGCAGCCTTAAGTTTGTTTCTGGCAGTCTAGGATGGCACTAACTTTGAACAAAAGGAGCTTAACATTTAACCATACTGGATTTAACCACATCTCCTGGAAGCCCTGAGAAGACTCAATGAAAGTCACCCTCCATTTCTAATCCTTTGTACAGCTTCTTGGTGCACTCTAGCATGAGAGCGCCCCCTTGAGACACTGTAAATTATAAGCACGCAATTCCAGATCCAGCAAGGTATATAGTTTTATATAGACGTGTGTATGCTAACAGGATTCTGCCCACTGATGTATTCAGAAGATTAGGCCCACATGGGGGCAGGCATGCACTGGAGAGTTGCCATCTGGTAATAAGAACATAAGAACATAAGAACTATACAAACGAGAGGAGGCCATTCGGCCCATCGAGCTCGCTTGGGGAGAACTTAACTAATAGCTCAGAGTTGTTAAAATCTTATCTAGCTCTGATTTAAAGGAACCCAAGGATTCAGCTTGCACTACGTTATCAGGAAGACTATTCCATACTCTGACTACACGCTGTGTAAAGAAGTGCTTCCTTAAATCCAGTTTGAAATGTTCTCCCGCTAATTTCCACCTATGGCCACGAGTTCTTGTATTTGAACTAATGCTGAAGTAACTATTCGGTTGAACAGCATCCAAACCTGTTAGAATCTTATAGACCTGGATCATGTCCCCCCTCAGTCTCCTTTGCTTGAGGCTGAACAGATTTAGCTCAAATAACCTTTCCTCGTATGACATTCCTCTAAGACCAGGAATCATTCTTGTGGCCCTACGCTGCACCTTTTCTAAGGCCGCTATGTCCTTTTTAAGATATGGTGACCAAACCTGTACACAATATTCTAGGTGAGGTCTCACCAAGGAATTGTATAATCTTAGCATTACCTCCCTTGACTTAAACTCCACACACCTGGAGATGTACCCCAACATCCTATTGGCCTTTTTTATTGCTTCCCCACACTGGCGAGAATGAGACATGGAAGCATCAACATACACACCAAGGTCTTTCTCATAATCAGCTACCTTTATTTCAGTAGGTCCCATAAAATACCTGTACTTTATATTTCTGCTCCCTACATGGAGTACCTTACATTTGTCTATGTTAAATTTCATCTGCCAGGTGTCAGCCCAGTCACTAATTAAATTAAGATCCCGCTGTAGCTGCTGAGCCGCTAGTTCAGTATCTGCTACACCACCCACCTTGGTGTCATCTGCAAATTTCACCAGTTTACTGTATATATTGGTGTCTATATCATTTATGTAAATTAGGAACAAAAGTGGTCCTAAAATTGAACCCTGCGGTACCCCACTATGAACGCAGGCCCACTGTGACATCGAGCCTCTTATAACTACTCGCTGCTTCCTATCCGTTAACCAGTTATCAATCCAAGTCGCTACAGTTCCTAAAATACCTGTCGCTTTGAGTTTAAGTGAGAGCCTCTTGTGGGGAACAACATCAAAAGCCTTTTGGAAATCTAAATAGATGACATCATAGGCCTTCTTATCATCAACTTCCTGAGTAGCTTCCTCAAAAAACTCCAACAGATTTGTTAAACAGGATCTACCTCTCCTAAATCCATGCTGGCTATCCCTCAAAATGTTATTTGAGTCCAGGTAATCTACCATTTTCTCTTTGATTATAGCCTCCATAACTTTACCAGTTATACAAGTTAGACTGATTGGCCTATAGTTTGACAAATTACTTCTATCCCCTTTTTTGAAAATGGGCGTTATGTTGGCATGCTTCCAATCAGAAGGTACCACACCTTCAGATAAGGATTTTTGAAACAGTAATGTTAAGGGTCGGCAAATAATATCCCTCATCTCTTTTAACACTATAGGTAAGATGCCATCAGGGCCCTGTGATTTATTTATTTTGAGCTTAGCTAGGCTTTGCAAAACATCAGCTTCAGTTATATATATATTAGTTATAGACGATGTTGAATTAGTAATAAGAACTGGTAAGTTACTAGTGTCCTCGACAGTGAATACCCGTGCAAAACTATCATTGAACTCATTTACTATGTCAATGTCGTTTTCAATTATAAGACCCTTACTATCCTGCAGATTAGTAATTTCAGCTTTTAGAGCTCTTTTAGAGTTAAAATACTGGAAGAAACTTTTAACGTCATCCTTAGCCTCCAATGCGATCTTCCTTTCGACATTCCTTTTAGCTCGTCTAATGTCATTTTTTAATTCAGCCTGTAGATTTAGATACTCTTGCTTTATTATGTCATCATCAGTTATTTTCCATCTCTGGAACAAAGCCCTTTTCCTCCTTACTTTATACTTTATGTCCCTATTAAACCACCTAGGTTGCAATTTCCTAGATTTATTCTTGCTAGAAACAGGTATGAAGTCCTCTTGTACTTGCAATAATGTGCTTTTAAAAAATTCCCATGCCTCTTCAACAGTTTTGTTATTTAACTCCATCCAGTTCACGGTTTCTAGTTTTAATCTCATACAATTGAAGTTAGCCTTCCTAACATTATATATTTTTGATTTGGACTTTGCTCTTCGGGCACTAAACTTAACCTCAAATTTAACCATGTTATGATCGCTACTGTCAAGTGGTTCTAAAACATCTAATTTACCAATCCTGTCCTGGTTATTAGACAAAACAAGATCAAGAATGGCATCTCCCCTGGTAGGGGTGTTAACAAACTGAGTAAAAAAACAATCCTGTACTAATTCCACCATCTCAAGTTCATTTTCAGAAGAGCCAGCAACAATGTCCCACTGTATCCCCGGTAGATTAAAATCACCCATAACTACCACATCATTTTTATTGCTCATAATCCTAATATCACTGTATAACAATCTGCTTTCCTCAGCAGCTACATTGGGTGCTCTGTAACAAACACCGACAATTAGGCTATTTGAGTTTGTAGCATCTAATTTTACCCATATAGCTTCCGTACTTTTACTTATATCAGTAAGCTCCCTTGCCTGCAAGATTTCCTTTACATATACTGCAACACCACCTCCCTTCTTACCTATACGGTCTTTACGGAACAATGTGTAACCATCCATATTATATTCTTGTCCATCCTTATCACTCAACCACGTTTCAGTTATTGCTATAATATCATAAGAGTCCGATGAGATAAGAGCCTCTAAATCATGAATTTTATTCCTAATACTCCTGGCGTTTAAATACAGACAACAAAGGGTAGGCTTATTACAGTGCCTACTTATAATATGATTTTTTTGGGCTTTCCGTTTCCCCCCAGTTACATACTTAACTAACCTCCCTGCCCCCCCAGTCCCTAGTTTAAACATTCCTCAACTACTCTACAAATACGCCTTCCCAGTACACTGGTTCCCCTCCGGTTCAGATGCAACCCATCCGGCTTGAACAGGTCCCACCTGTTCCAGAAGGTCCTCCAGTGCCCCATAAACCTAAACCCCTCTTTCCTACACCATCCTTTTAGCCACGCATTTAATCTCCTTATCTCAGCTAACTTAGCCTCACTTGCGCGTGGCACGGGGAGTATTTCGGAAAATACCACCATGGACGTTCTGCTTCTAAGCTTATTGGCGACTTCTATAAATTTATCCTGCAGAACAGCCCTTCTACCCTTGCCTATGTCGTTGGTGCCAACATGCACCACAACAACTGGATCCACCCCAGCTGGGGCCAAAAGCTTGTCCACACGATCTGGAAGGTCTCCTACCTGGGCACCAGGCAGGCAAGACACCGTACGGGACCCTCTATCACGCGTGCACACATAACTGTCTACTCCCCTAATAATTGAATCCCCCACTACCACAACCTCCCTCTTTCTGGGGGGAGGGGGCTCCTCAGTGCCCAAGGGCCCACCTGCTTCCCCAGTCCCTTCCGGCTCTAAAGCTGGAAGCACCTGAAACCTGTTAGACACAGACACCTCAGGTGATGCCGCCTCTGTAACGTGTGTACGCCTTTTCCTGCGTCTACGACCTACGGTCACCCAGCTCTCTCGACCTCTCTGCTCTTCATTCTCCCTCCCCCCCGTTAGTGGCGTACACACCGTCTCCCTAAACGGCGTATCAACTAGCTCATCTAACTCACTGTTGCATTGGATGCGAGCCAGTTGCTCCTCAAGGTCGCGAACCTTGACCATGAGTGAGTCCACTAGCTTACATCGCTCGCAGATGAAGTCCGACTGGACACTAACGTCCAGAAGGGCAAACATCTTGCAAACGCAACACTGAGCTGGCCCCATAATTAACTAACTCACTATGACCCCGTACTCCCAGCCCAGTAAATTTATATAGTGTATTTAACTATAAAGATTAATTTGCGTAACAATAAATGCAGTAACGTGCGGAGTACACTAAAATAAGTTATTACTTGTGTTAAAACGGAACTTTATTATTATTTTATTAAAAATTTTAAACCTGATAAACTTACTACTACTTACCAGAAGAACTTCTGCCTGAACCAAGTATGAACTAAAAACAAGGCGAAATCGAAGTTGCTCTTGGGAGGTCGAAAAACCACAAAAACCCCCTCACAGCAGGCTACTGCCGGAGCGGGAAAAAAGTGGAAAATGTCCTCCCGGCCCCGACTGGCGACCGAGCAAAGCTCAGGAGCAACTGTCCTTTTCCGACGCTTGGTAGCGATACCGACGTTAGATGTTGCACCCTCTTCATTTTAATGGAAACATTTTCTTCTTTGTATTGGTATTAATGTTGTGGGGATTCTCAGGAAGCATGGACTAAATATACCGAAATGTCATCAAAGTGGGCACCAGAGTGGCATCCAACCTACTAAGCGACAAGTATGTCCTTAAGTGAAAAACTTCAGCGTTGTTTGTGGTGCACTGCTGGCCAAAGGAAGGCCCTGGGTAACTACATATCACTGAACTGGGAGGAGTATGCTCAGCCAACAGGGGCTTTCAGGGAAATCCTGTGAGCTTATTAGGAGAGCCCAATAGAAAGACTGCATGTTCCTCAATCTGTGGCATCTGGGTCACATGCTGTTATGGGGTCTGGACAGAGTAATTTCAAGTCACAGAACGTTTTTGTTGGTACAGTGATCTTACTGTTAACTGTATCATTTTAACATTTAAACTGGCTGTTTTGGTGAAAATTAAAATACAATGACCAATTAACTCCCAATAGCTTCCACGCAGTAGCTATTCATTAAATGACTGGCTTTAATGTATGGTGTGCAGAATGCAGTGAACACGATCAGCCGACCAACAATGGGGTTATCGCACTTCACTGTTGAAACAGAATCAGGGCACCTGAACATGCTGAGGGCTTCCACAAAACCATCTACATGAATGTGTCTGAAAGCCTTCTTCTCGTTTCTCCCCCTATCTGTTTGTCTCCTGGCCCCCCTGCAGGTTTTTAAGGTGAAGGCGGTCCAGCTGGCTGAGAAGCTTCTTCCAGCATTTAACACCCCCACAGGAATCCCGTGGGCCATGGTGAACCTGAAGAGGTGAGCGGGGCATATTTCCCAAACAATGACATGGTTATACTCTTAGGCGTAGTGAAAACTGTCCAGCCCAGCTGTCCTAAGGTGACAAGTGTTAGTGCTCAGCTAATATGTCAGATTATTGGGATTCTCCGTTTTTTTTAGTGGCTCAAGTTAAATGAAGGTTTAGCTTCATCTGTCTCATTAGGGGGGCAGCACGATGCATCTGAGTAAGCCTGCTGTCTCTGGGGGACAGTTGCAGGGTCAGGTTCAGAGGCCCCAAGTGGGTGGGGTTGTGTGTCATGGGGGTCCATCTGAAGTAATTTTGTCCCAGCTAGGGAATTATGTGCAGCAGGCCTGTATCTGACCGTGAGTCTTAACTGGCACATGGCTGATAGAGAACATGTATGCTCACCGTACTGTGAGGAGTAGCTTATGGATGCCTGACCAATGTTTACATCAGCCTAAGCATGTTAATGGAGCTGGAGAGCGGCAGTGACACTCGTGAGGCTGCTGGCTTTAGTGCATACTGCAGGTTTTCAGTATGGACGTGGAGTAGGGGGCTGCCCTGTGGGTCACTGTAGGGAGTGCAGGGCATGGCTGCGGGTGCATTCCCCCTTTCACATGCAGCTGGGCTGGATGAGTAAGTGGGCTGTGTGTCTGTATACATGCCTCTTTAGTGCTGACTCATCAAATATCATAGTTATATCTGTCACATTAAAATGACTGGATAATATTATATTTCCATATGCAATACACTAGAGATTTCACCCATCCGATACCCACTATGGAATTATATCAAGCTATCTCTACTATACACATTGTTTAACATTTTTAAATTCATTTTTATTGTAAAATTATCATGATTTGAAAACTGGGAAAAGAATTGTACCAGCCTGTCAATTGATCTGTGTTAGTTAATGAGTTTGGTTCTGGCTAATGGTGTCTCTTAAGTTAGACAGACAATATACAGACAATGAACATATAATTTACATTATTAATAAATTATTATTACTGCCATCCCAGGAGGGATTCCATACATATTCCTTATGTCTTACCTCTCTCTCTCCTTATCCCTTTCTCCCATTTTCTCTCAAATGAACTCTGATTCAGATTATCATTGGCAGGAAAATCAGTTCATTCATATTGCCAGAGAATAAATAATCTCTCCCTCTTCATCTCTTCTGTTTAACATTTCATTGCAAATTGAAAAATGCTTTATTTGAATAGGATGTTGTCTTGCATGGCTAAAGCTGTGTAGGACAATGATGCGCTTCAGTGCTGTGTGAACAGCCTCACTCCGAGACACATGTGGCATGTTTCTGCATATTATGACCGAACACTCTGCTATATCCCAGTCTTGCTAGTTGTGCCCACAGGAATAATTTCCAGTTCTTCATTGGAAAAACAGATCTTCAGTTTGTCACTTTCTTAAAAAGGCATTTCTAAAAGTCCAAAGTGTAGCAGGACTGTGCTCTGTCCACTTCTGCAATTCATTTGGTGACCATGTAACCCATTCTCTGCTGCATGCTGCCCAGAGTTCCCTTCCAGTTCTCTTCTCTGCCTTTGGGTCACACCCATATGACATTCAGACCTTGAGCTTTAAAAATGAACAAAACATGACAGCACTAACCCTCCTGAAGGGGAATCCGTCTTGTGGCCAGTGCAGGGTTCTGTAGTCCTGCTATACAGTTGGCATGGAATCTATAGGCTTTTCTGCCCTGCAAAGGCAAAACACAGTAACTGCACTGAAACTAAAACTGAGAAGAAGGGCTTCAGCCTTTTTTGGCTGTCCAACCATATGTAAAGAAGGATGTTAAATTATAGTGAACTTCAAAACCAAGCAGAGTCGTATTTTGGCACCCAGTTTAACTGTCCTTCAGCGCTCCTACTGGGTGGCTGGTATATTGGAAGGTGATTAATAAAATATAATTTGGAGGGAATGTGATCTTTGCTCAGATCTTCCCTTGTTTGTATGTGCCCAGCGGTGTAGGCCGGAACTGGGGCTGGGCTTCAGCAGGCAGCAGTATCCTCGCTGAGTTCGGAACCCTCCACATGGAGTTCGTTCACCTCACCTACCTGTCGGGAAACCCCAACTTCTACCAGAAGGTGAGTGGGGACAGTCCTGTTTCAGCCCAGAATAAGATACACGCTCTTACCTTTGGTATTTGTTCAGTTCTCCTTGTCAGATATATCCTTTGGAAGCTGCTTACATTCTAAGCTATCTAGTATAACCAGACATCTACTTTTCATGTGTTGCCCATTACTTGCTGTTGGAGTAATAGCAACAGCAGCAGATTCTGTGGAGTAAGGCTTTATCTGCTGTGCGGATTGTCAGGGATTTAGCCAATTCATATAGCTAGAATCAGTATCATAAGCAGCTGATAGATGAAATGGGTGCACAAAGTGTGACCTCCAGACTTGCCTGATGCTGATGACTGACACATGGGCTGAAGTCAATGCAGGTTCTCAGTTTTTTTTTTAATAGCAAGAGAACAGGGTGAGAGAGCAGGTTGATCAGCAACAATATGAGATGCCACCAGCTTAGTCAGACCTGTCAGTCTGAAGATGATGTCTACCACAGGATCCAGTGTGTGTGTGTGTGTGAGCGGGTATACCTATCCTTATGGGGACACATTGGCCCCATAACGTGATAAATATCAGTTTTTTTCCCCTTATGGGGACTGGTTTCCTGGTCCCCATAAGGGAAAACTCTATTTTATAAAAATCTGTAACAGCTATGAAAAAACTAAAAATGCAAAAACTCTTGTATTTTGTTTGGTTACTTATGGTTATGGATAGGGCGGGGTGGGGGTTAGGGTTGTCATAGTTAGCGTTAGCATTTTTCCCATAGAAGTGAATGAGTGGTCCCCTTAAGGATAGGTATACCCGACATGTGTGTGTGTGTGTGTCTCACAGCATTTGTTCATCAGTTTGTGAACTAATCTAATGAGATCCAGCATCTGAGATGTATGGCTTTGTCTTAGTTGCCTGCTCCATTTCTCCTAAGGTTATGCACATACGCAAGCTACTGGCCAAGCTGGACCGGCCCAATGGACTGTACCCCAATTATCTGAACCCTCGGACAGGACGCTGGGGACAGCGTGAGTACTTCCCACAAATGACTCTTGGATAAGAGTTTCATTGGTTAACACTTCACTACAGCCTACAGTGCGTTGTTGCAGTTTCCCACATCTTACAGCTCCAGATCAGTGCTGCTACCATTTAGTCTCTTTCGCCTTGTGTAAGCTGTGGAGAGCTCTGAGTCACTATATTCGGAAGACATGACCAAATAGTACTTAGCTCTAATGCTTGTAGATGCAGTTAAACACCATGAGATATTTACTGAAGGCATTTCAATCCCAGAAGCACTGCCACTGCTCAAAGGCTTGCAGATGTATCTGACTTTATTAAAGCTATTAGGTTCCATTATCTGAGTCTTCTAAGAGGAAATTACAAAAAGCATGGCCAGCAAAGATGAACCAGGTCACCTTGTCATTGAACATTCACTTTATTTTGTGTTATTTTTTCAACATGTCTTCAGTCCCCTTAGCTCATCAGAGATCAGAGCTGAGATTTATGAGCTATAATATTATCCATGGGGTTTTCGTATGCCTTCTAGTGAGCTGAATATTAATGATTTTTTAGTGGAGCCATCAGTGCCACCAGCTACCCATTATAACAGGGAAGCAGATTGGGGATGGATGATCACAGCGACTGCAGTGTCTGAGGATGAGGTTAAGGATGTATTGATGAGAACTTATCACTTCTGGGTGAACTGGGGTGAAATAGAGAGATTGTGATGGGTACTTATCCCCTCTGAGTGGATTACGGTAAAGCAGAGAGATGGTAATGAGGATTTTTCCCCTCTGCATGACACAGGGGGGTGGTGATGGGGACTTATCCCCTCTGCATGAAGCAGAGAGATGGTAATGAGGATTTATCCCCTCTGAGTGAATTACGGTAAAGCAGAGAGATGGTAATGAGGATTTTTCCCCTCTGCATGACACAGGGGGGTGGTGATGGGGACTTATCCCCTCTGCATGAAGCAGAGAGATGGTAATGAGGATTTATCCCCCTTGTGTGAAGCAAAGAGATAGTGATGAGGACTTATCCCTCTGTGTGAAGTAGAGGGATGGTGATGGGGACTTATCCCCTCCACGTGAAGCAGAGGGATGGTTATGGGGACATATCCCATCTGTGTGAAGCTGAGAGATGGTGATGGGGACTTATCCCCTCTGCATGAAGCAGAGAGATGGTGATGGGGACTTATCCCTTCTGATTGAATCAGAGTACATCAGAGAGCTGCTGATGAAGAGGTATCCCCTCCATGTGAATAAGGCAGAGAGATGGTAATGGGGACTCCGGGCGAATCGGGGTAAAGCAGAGCGATGATGATGGAGAGTCTTCCCTGTCTAGTCACAGGATCTAATGTTGAAATATAAATAACAAAAAACCAAGATCCTGCCTTCATGCTCAGTCATATTAATAGTAGAATGCTTCCTCTTAGTTTTGTACTTCCTCTTACTTTTACTGCTGTCTTTCACTGGAACAAGTTTTCTCTGGCTTTCTGAGGCCTGACCCCCAAGCATAGGGAAAGCATCCTGAAAAAGACCCGTCTCTCTTAGTTCAAGGAGTAAAAAATTTGTATTGCCACTAATTGTACTCTGCAGTAGTGATTATTGTACAGGCCTTGAATACAACCAGTCATTATCTTCCTAATTAAGTTGGCACTATTCCAGTTAATTGAGTGGAAGACACGAGATGCAGGATGAAAGCAAAAACCAAGGAGACTGGGCATAGACAGGCTGAATATCTATTTTAGCAGATTTTAAAATAATTGTGATGGATAAAGAATGAAAACACAGCTTTGTACTCTGGCACTTGTCTTCCCAGGGCAGTAGGAAGCGGATTTAGTGCTAAAACTTGATCAGATGATTTTGCCAGGAGGCTCAGTGCTGCCAGTTTCACTCTGGATTTCAGGAACAGTGCCCCCAGTGTTCCCTTTCCTTTAAAATGTGACCTGCTGTTGGTCAGTCAAGAGGAGAGAAGCCCTTAGCAACCTACAGTTTGTGTGGATCGTGGTTCCTGCTTGTTTCAGAGTCTTCTCCTTAACCTGGTCCCCTAAACAGATCATCTGACTGAATGAACACTCTACTGCAGTGCTTTTTTATCTGCTGTCACAGTGACAGGGAGATGTTTTCCTGTGGTCTACCTCAGTGCTTTTCTGGATAATTGTATATGTATCACGTGATTGACATTGGTCTGTTCAGAACAGAAGGAAACCTCAACCTGCTAAAGGTTATGGCGGATTAATGAGTGTTTCTGCCCTCAGACCACACCTCTGTGGGAGGACTAGGGGACAGTTTCTATGAATACCTCCTAAAAGCCTGGCTCATGTCTGACAGAACTGACAAGGAGGCCAGGAAGACCTATGATGATGCTATTGAGGTGAGCCCTTAACTCTTTAATCTAGAGTTTGCAGCTCTAACAAATCCTCACTCCTGTTATCATCATCCATCAATCCATCCATCCTTTACAAGCCAGAAGCTCAACCTCCAATAATACCATGTATAAATGTATGAAGCTTTATGAAATACACCCACATGTCTTTAGGCTATAGAGCGACATTTGATTCGCAAGTCCAGTGGCGGCTTGACCTTCATCGGAGAATGGAAGAACGGACACCTGGAGCGCAAGATGGGTCACCTGACCTGCTTTGCTGGGGGCATGTTTGCCCTGGGAGCTGATGGCTCACCAAATGACAAGGCTGGACACTATTTGCAGCTGGGGGCCGAAATCGCCCACACATGCCATGAATCATATGACCGTACGGGTGAGAGCAGAAAGTCAAGAACCAGGCGGCAATACTGTAATTGAGGGGCACAACTAACTTAGTTACTCAGTTACAATTTAAGAGCAAATCATGAACTAATATAGTCCCTGCATGAAATACATGAATTGTCATTATTGATTATAGATGAACGAACATCACAGTGCAATCTCCTTCTCTCCACACCAGTGCTGAAGCTCGGGCCAGAGGCTTTCAAGTTTGACAGTGGCCTAGAAGCTGTAGCCATCCGCCAGAATGAGAAGTATTACATACTGAGGCCTGAAGTCATTGAGACCTACTGGTACATGTGGAGGTTCACCCATGACCCCAAGTACCGCCAGTGGGGTTGGGAGGCCGCAGAGGTAGGTGCAGGACAGGAGTGTGCATGTGTGGAGTGGAGTGAGCAAACCTGTCCGTGAAATATTTACAACAGCCAGGGAGGTGTTCCACGAAGCAGGATTAAGGGAAAGTCTGACTTATGTCGACAAGTCTGGTTCAAGTGGGAGTTCCGTTCCATCAACATGTCTTAAATGAATCCCCGCTGAGCTACCATGGTAACTTAGGTGAGTGAACAAGTCTGCTCCGGATTAGGTTAACTGTCACGCTTAGCGAGACACCCGACGTGTGGGAACAGTTCCCAAAAAAATCCAAATTCCAAGCTCTCACTACTCATGTCATGTAATAAATACAATAAAGCAGGGGTCACCAACATGGTGCCCACGGGCACCCGGATGCCCCCAAGGACCACATGAGTCGCCCACGGACCTGTTCTAAAAATAGCACAACTCACCAGAGAGCAGCATCTAAAATTTTATTTTAACCTGTTATTATTTTCTTTAATCACATTTGCATTTATATAGATTCGAAAATGACAATATCTTAAAAAAAGCATTTAAAACAGGTTTATTATACATGAAGTTCAGATAAGTTTAGGAGAGCATTTCAAACTGGTAGCCCTTCCTATGGCTCAGTACCCGTGAAGTAGCTCTGAGTTTCAAAAAGGTTGGTGACCCCTGCAATAAAGCCTATAAAAATCACGTCTCAGCATTCCAAATAATTCCAAAATAATTAAAATATAAGTGTACCCATATTACAAAGGTCAAACATGAAATGCAATGACTGAAACTGAAAAAAAATCTGTAAAAATAATACGAACAGGAAAATATTTTTATATTTTGTTTAGTCACAGTATACTTTAAAATTTTACTAGTAAAAAGCAAAAACAAGATATGGTTATTTGTGCAGAACATTTCACACGGATGTGATTGAAAGTATTTTACAGAGATCAAATAATACAGAATAACATTAAACAGTAAGAATGACACGTGAACTTAACCCAGACAGTTCCTCGTTGGCTACGGGGATCGAACCAGGAACTTTCACGGTGTAAGGCAACAGCATAAACCACTGTACCACCATGTCACTGTACTAGGCAATTGTAACATTTACATAAGTTACGCATTTAGTCTGTCTACAATTCATTGCCAAGCCAACTGACTGGCTTTATGACCACAGTATTGCCTTTTTAGCGATTACATCTTTGTTTTTTTTCATACAGCTCCATCAGCAGTGTTTGTTCTGCGGCGGAAAAAAACAAAACAATACTCTCGTTTTACACACTTTTCGATTCATTTGGTCGATCTATCGTTCATCCATTCATTTGGGCTTCTTACATATCTCGGGTGTGCGCACTAAGTGAGACTATGGAAGTCTGTCTTGTTTGAGCCTTGATTAGTTAAAGCTGAACTGCATTCGTGGAACGACATGAGGCTAAATTTAGAGATGGCGCTAGTTTGAGTCTGACTTTTTCGAGAAAGTCTGGCTTTCTTTAGCTACTTTCATGGAATACCCCCCAGTTGTTATTATTTATTTATTTATTTATTTATAATAAATCATTCTTCCTGTGACGTACCCATGTAGCTGCTTCGCTCCTACTTGCAGCAAACACATGCCATGAGTAGTTTGTGATGGTCAACATAGTTTGATGAGTTCAAACATCATGGTATCCACCCAAAATTAGGGATGTTACTAAACAAAGTTTTGTTATTTTTTTCCCCTCAAAAGTGGGGGGATCAGGGTCCCTATATTACTGGGATGTATCCCCCTGTCACCCCACCATCTGTACCCCTGTGTACCCATGTAGCTGCCTTACTCACCTTGGTCTCATGTCACCTGTGATGTACCCCTGTAGCTGCCTCATTCACCCTGGCCTCATGGAGTATGTGATATAACCTTTTACCTGCCTCACTCACACTTGTCCCTCACCTTTCTTTCAGGCCATCAATAAGCACTGTCGGGTCAGTGGCGGGTTTTCCGGAGTCAAGGATGTCTATTCCTCCAGCCCTGCCTATGACGACGTGCAGCAGAGCTTCTTTCTGGCAGAGACTCTGAAGCAAGTTTTCAGTCCCTCAGTCTTACACTCTCAATATCAGATTGTGCCTATCTGTCCTTCTCTCACTGTGTAAATCTTACACTGTTTGACTGCTTCAGTGCCCTTGCTGCTCTCACATGTGCCAGCCTCTACAGAGTAAGGTTTACAGCAGAGAGGATATAGCCTTTGTTTGCTAGAGACACCCTGAGAGTGAGGAGAATCAGCTAGGTGATCAGTATGTGATAGATGGTGCGTGAAATACAATGTTCACAGAAAGCTCTTGGAATGCTTAATTCTGTAAAAATGTTGCAAATTCACTGGCTGCATAACAAAAGTCATTTGACAAGCAAAGTTTAACATATCTGCACATATCTTCCACACAGACATTTTCTTTTTATTTAGTGCCATAATATTATTGACTGACTCATTCAATTCTGTTCTTGCCATTTTGGTATTAATTCCAATTTAATCACAAAGGGATACTGAACACAAATGGTGTTTGGTGTTTATTTTATTGCAATGTAGTACTAATTAAGAAGCACCCAATGAGACTGCTTGTCAATGAACTTTTTAACTCAGAACAGCTCTTTTAAAATTATAACTTGGGTTTCAATGTATTGCTGCTTAAAATAAATGTTTTACTTAAAACTACTGGTTGTGAGATATATGATTATTTTTATAGATTTTTTATTTTATTTTTATTGATTTTTATTATAACTTTGCAATGTTTTTACTGAATTGAGCAAACGTCCCAAGACTTTCTGTGAGCAATGATAGAAATATGCAAGTATATGAAACATAAAAGTTACAGAAAATGTATAAAGTGCAGACTGCAGTTATAGCTTTTATAGTTTTAGTTTTTAAATGGAAGTGTTAAAGATCCTAATGGCCTGGGGGTCGAAGCTTCTCCTCACCCTCTCAGTCCTGCCCATAAGGCTTCAGGGGCACCTGCCTTTCTGCAGCCACTGGAACAGTTTATGGCACAGGTGTCTCTGGTAATACTTAATGCCCTGGACCTACATCACTGCATGTAAATGTTCTGCAGTGCAGGCAGTTCTGTCCTGGTGATTCTCTCAACACACCATATCGCCCTCTGCAGGGCAGGCAGTTCTGTCCTGGTGATTTTCTCAGCACACCATATCGCCCTCTGCAGGGCGGACAGTTCACTCCTGGTGATTCTCTCAGCACACCATATTGCCCTCTACAGAGCAGGCAGTTATGTCTTTGTGATTTGCTCGGCACTCCATATCGCCCTCTGTAGAGCTCTGCAGTCCTTGGAGCTGCAGCTACCATATGAGGCAGCGAAGCTCCCCGAGAAGCACAGATCCTGCAGTAGAAGGTTTTTTGCAGTGCAGAGGTTATTCTGAATTTCTTTAGCTGCCTCAGGTGATACACTTACTGCCTAGCTTTCTGCGCTGGGGTGGACATGTGGGTTGTCCATGTCATGTCCTCAGAGATATGTACTCCAAGGTACCAGTAGTTGCTGACCCTCTCCACCAGAGTCCTGAAAGTCTTGAGATTTGGGTACTTCCTCTCCTGCTCCTTCCTGAAGTCCAAGACCATCTCCTGAATCTCTATCTCCTGTCTTAGAGACATTCAGGTCGAAGTTGTTAGGTTGGCACAACAGAGACAGCTTCTCTAACTCATCTAGGTATGCTGTCTCAAGCTGTAATTTTTAGTTTCTCTGTCATTACATAATTGCATAAAATATTTACATTTAGTAGCAGTTACATAACAGATGTTGACACATTATTGTACAGCACAAGACCCCAGGACTCTAATCAGGAAGTAGAGTTATATTCCACAGTCTATGCAGAACAGAAAACAGGACACGTGGACTGTGCAGAGCATGTCTTGTACTGCCCCCTGCTGTTTGAACTTGAACTGTGCAACAAGAGCAGTATCTTGTAGGACCCACGAGAGCCAACAAAAAAGTTGTGGTCGTAGGACATATTCATGCAGTTGAGGACAGAATTGGGGTTCAGAATAAATGTGGAATAACAAATTTTTGTTATTGTAGTCAGTAAAACTCCAGTGAAAATTCTGTGCATTCCAGAAACCAGTGCTGTGTTGGAGAGAGCATCCAGTGTGTGGACACATATTGGTGAAGAGATGGATATGTCTCTGTCCTTAATCAGTTAATCATATTCACTTTTTGCATTCTAATAAAAATACACATATTGCAACTGGAAAGCATGAGTTTATTAAAAGGTTCTCCCAATTGATGTAATTTGCTGTAATTATAATGTTGTAATTACAGTGGTACCTCAGAACTCGAATTTAATCCGTTCAGAACTCCGGATCGAATCCTAAAAAGTTCGAGTTGAGATCCAATTTTCCCCATAAGAAATAATGGAAAACCAATTACAGTAATTGGTTCCCGGCCCCAAAAAAATTACACCTAAATATGTTTTTTTTAGCATTTAAACACGAAATGAACCGGATAAAACAAGAAGAGCATATACTGTACTAAACACATCTAAGCACATTTATCAAAACAGTCATTTGTAAAGTAAGAAAATATATGTATCCAAACAATGTGTCCCGATCGTCCGCTCCTTCCGTGTGCCATGCCCCCTTGGTTCGACTTTTAAGAAATTCGAGTTCTAATGAGTTTGAGAACTGAGGTACCACTGTATATACTGAAATCAGCCTATTGTTTATTTAAAAAAAATATTAAAGAGCAAGTCATGTTTATAGACCTACTTAAATTCTAAACTTGAATTTAATCAAAATAGCACAAATGTTTTTCCAATAATGTTCGATTTAGTGGATTATTGTTTCCATTAAATCTTACTTCAAATTCCATATCTACTTTAACTAAAAATTTTATGGAGGATGTTTTGTGTCAATATTCAATAAATAAATATGTCATTTAAATGATTATTTAAATTATAATTTAAAATGTCAAGTAAATTACTTTATATATATATGTTGTTTAAATGATTGTTTAAATAATCATTTAAATTGCAGTTATAAATGAAAATTCAATAGACTAGACAAGATCGATCTGTTGTGACTGATTGCAATACAACTAATTAAATGTTAGTTTAATTTTTTTTTTTTTATCTTGTTTTGTCTAATAACCAGGACAGGATTGGTAAATTAGACGTTTTAGAACCACTTGAAAGTAGCGATCATAACATGGTTAAATTTGAGGTTAAGTTTAGTGCCCGATGAGCAAAGTCCAAATCAAAAATATATAATGTTAGGAAGGCTAACTTCAATTGTATGAGATTAAAACTAGAAACTGTGAACTGGATGGAGTTAAATAACAAAACTGTTGAAGAGGCATGGGAATTTTTTAAAAGCACATTATTGCAAGTGCAAGAAGACTTCATACCTGTTTCCAGCAAGAATAAATCTAGGAAATTGCAACCTAGGTGGTTTAATAGGGAAATATAAAGTAAGGAGGAAAAGGGCTTTGTTCCAGAGATGGAAAATAACTGATGATGACATAATAAAGCAAGAGTATCTAAATCTACAGGCTGAATAAAAAAATGACATTAGACGAGCTAAAAGGAATGTCGAAAGGAAGATCGCATTGGAGGCTAAGGATGACGTTAAAAGTTTCTTCCAGTATTTTAACTCTAAAAGAGCTCTAAAAGCTAAAATTACTAATCTGCAGGATAGTAAGGGTCTTATAATTGAAAACGACATTGACATAGTAAATGAGTTCAATGATAGTTTTGCACGGGTATTCACTGTTGAGGACACTAGTAACTTACCAGTTCTTATTACTAATCCAACATTGTCTATAACTAATATATATATAACTGAAGCTGATGTTTTGCAAAGCCTAGCTAAGCTCAAAATAAATAAATCACAGGGCCCTGATGGCATCTTACCTATAGTGTTAAAAGAGATAAGGGATATTATTTGCCGACCCTTAACATTACTGTTTCAAAAATCCTTATCTGAAGGTGTGGTACCTTCTGATTGGAAGCATGCCAACATAATGCCCATTTTCAAAAAAGGGGATAGAAGTAATTTGTCAAACTATAGGTCAATCAGTCTAACTTGTATAACTGGTAAAGTTATGGAGGCTATAATAAAAGAGAAAATGGTAGATTACCTGGACTCAAATAACATTTTGAGGGATAGCCAGCATGGATTTAGGAGAGGTAGATCCTGTTTAACAAATCTGTTGGAGTTTTTTGAGGAAGCTACTCAGGGAGTTGATGATAAGAAGGCCTATGATGTCATCTACTTAGATTTCCAAAAGGCTTTTGATGTTGTTCCCCACAAGAGGCTCTCACTTAAACTCAAAGCGACAGGTATTTTAGGAACTGTAGCGACCTGGATTGATAACTGGTTAACGGATAGGAAGCAGCGAGTAGTTATAAGAGGCTCAATGTCACAGTGGGCCTGCATTCATAGTGGGGTACCGCAGGGTTCAATTTTAGGACCACTTTTGTTCCTAATTTACATAAATGATATCGTTGTCGTTGGCGTCCTCAGTCTCGGAAGACTATGGAATTCTGCGTCCGAATAGGTTACTCCATGGCTTGATTGCAGCGTCTTTGGTGACTGTAGAGCCCAATTCTGGATGTACAGCTCCTGGTGCAGTTTTGGCAGATGAAGACGGTGTCTGGTTTCACTGAGGATTTCTCCACATTTTTTCTGCGTTCTCTCCTCTCTGCCCACTGTAGGTGTCGCTTTTGTTCATAGCTGTTTACACCCGCCTTGATGGTTCGCCTCCACCCACTGCGATCTGCTGCTGCAGCTTCCCATGTTGTGGGGCTGATGTCGCAGGCTTCCATGTCACGCTTGCAGACGTCTTTATAGCGCAGTGCTGGCCTCCCCACTGGTCTGACGCCAGAGTCCAGTTCTCCGTAGAGGATGTCTTTGGGGAGCCGTCCATCGTCCATGTGATGAACATGGCCGAGCCAGCGAAGGCGGCGCTGAGTGAGCAGAGCATACATGCTGAGGATGCCAGACTTTTACAGGACAACCGTGTTGGAAATGTGGTCCTGCCATGTGATCCCCAGTATCCTTCGCAGGCAGCGGAGTTGGAACGTGTTGAGCCTGTGTTCATGGCGGGCATACAGGGTCCATGTCTCGCTGGCGTACAAGAGGATGCTGAGGACACAAGCCTGGTAAATACGGATTTTGGTGTTGATGGTCAGCATGGTGTTCTCCCACACCCGTTTGGTGAGGCGTGCCATTGTTCCAGCGGCCTTGCCGATCCGCTTGTCGATTTCAGTATCAAGTGATAGGTTGCTGCAAATGGTGGAACCCAGATAGATGAACTCCTCCACTACCTCCAGAGTGTGGTCACCAATGCAGATGCTGGGGGTGCTGCTGACATCCTGACTCATAATGTTGGTCTTCTTGAGGCTGATGGTAAGGCCGAAAGCACTGCTAGCATGAGCGAAGCGGTTAATGAGTCGCTGGAGGGCTTCCTCAGTGTGGGTTGCTAGCGCGGCGTCATCGGCGAACAGCAATTCCCGCAGGAGTATGTGACGCACCTTGGTCTTGGCACGCAGACGGGCTAGATTGAAAAGCTTCCCGTCTGTTCTTGTGTGGAGGTAGACGCCGTCGTCGCAGGAGTCGAAAGCGTAAGAGAATAGTAAAGAGAAGAAAATGCTGAAGAGTGTGGGAGCAAGGACGCAGCCCTGTTTTACCCCGTTGTTAATTGGGAAGGGGTCTGATGAAGAGCCGTCGTACTGTATTGTGCTCTGCATGCCCTCGTGAAAAGATGTGATCATCTTGAGTAGCTTCGGGGGGCATCCAATCTTGGAGAGCAGTACGAAGAGCCCCTTTCTGCTGACAAGGTCAAAGGCTTTGGTCAGGTCGATAAATGCGACGTAAAGCGGCTGATGCTGCTCTCGGCACTTCTAAATGATATAGACACCAATATATACAGTAAACTGGTGAAATTTGCAGATGACACCAAGGTGGGTGGTGTAGCAGATACTGAACTAGCGGCTCAGCAGCTACAGCGGGATCTTAATTTAATTAGTGACTGGGCTGACACCTGGCAGATAAAATTTAACATAGACAAATGTAAGGTCCTCCATGTAGGGAGCAGAAATATAAAGTACAGGTATTTCATGGGACCTACTGAAATAAAGGTAGCTGATTATGAGAAAGATCTTGGTGTGTATGTTGATGCTTCCATGTCTCATTCTCGTCAGTGCGGGGAAGCAATAAAAAAGGCCAATAGGATGTTGGGGTATATCTCCAGGTGTGTGGAGTTTAAGTCAAGGGAGGTAATGCTAAGATTATACAATTCCTTGGTGAGACCTCACCTAGAATATTGTGTACAGGTTTGGTCACCATATCTTAAAAAGGACATAGCGGCCTTAGAAAAGGTGCAGCGTAGGGCCACAAGAATGATTCCTGGTCTTAGAGGAATGTCATATGAGGAAAGGTTATTTGAGCTAAATCTGTTCAGCCTCAAGCAAAGGAGACTGAGGGGGGACATGATCCAGGTCTATAAGATTCTAACAGGTTTGGATGCTGTTCAACCGAATAGTTACTTCAGCATTAGTTCTAATACAAGAACTCGTGGCCATAGGTGGAAATTAGCGGGAGAACATTTCAAACTGGATTTAAGGAAGCACTTCTTTACACAGCGTGTAGTCAGAGTATGGAATAGTCTTCCTGATAACGTAGTGCAAGCTGAATCCTTGGGTTCCTTTAAATCAGAGCTAGATAAGATTTTAACAACTCTGAGCTATTAGTTAAGTTCTCCCCAAGCGAGCTCGATGGGCCGAATGGCCTCCTCTCGTTTGTATAGTTCTTATGTTCTTATGTTCTTATACCCCACCCACTGAGTTTGATGGGTGACTTTGTAATGGTTGCTGGTAATCGTTTAAATTACATATTTATAAATAATCATCTATATGACCATTTAAATTATAAATTATAGTTATTTTAATGTTATATTTATTTATTGAATACTGTCACAAAACACCCTCCTTAAAAATGACCATACTAATGAATTGATTGAAAAACAGCATATAGCTGGCTGGTCCATATGTATGCACCCATTAAAATAATCTGCAGGGTAAGCAGGAAGGAGTCGTCAAATATCTGCCGAGAGCAGTCGAAAGGTCCTGCTCTTGCCTCTAGTTTGAATTACCAGACTATCAGTACTCATTCCTTACTGTCCCACATCTCTCCCAGGTACCTCTACCTGCTTTTCTCCAGCGACGATCTTCTGCCATTGGATAGCTGGGTGTTCAACACAGAGGCTCACCCCCTCCCCGTGCTGCACCTGGTCAACCTCACTCTGCCAGGGAGCCAGCAGTAGGGACCCAGAACACCTGCCTTGGCTTTACCCCCATGTCCTCAAGTGGATTAACATGTTTCTCTGTGGAACTTTAGACCTTACAGCCACCTGGGGGCAACTGAAAATATGTCCTGGCCGGGGGGGGGTCATTCTACGACCTACAGTTTTTTAAACTATGTATATATTTCCCTTCGTTGCCAGTGACTGCCGGTAGCAACAAATAACACAATAACAAGAACACTTCTGGGTTTGACTTTTGGCCTGGAATGGATTGGCCTGGAATGACTCTTAACATAAGGTCCATCACAGTCTCAGTGGAAACAGGGCCCTCTTCCACAAAATGCTCTTCAGCTCTAAATGTCACTGTTGTTCATCCTTTATTCAACACATTTGTCCTCATAAAACCTGCTGGATATAATTCATTTATAGCCTTATAATGGTGGGACCTGTGGGCGGGTTTCGGCTCTCCCTCCTTTTATGTGATGTCATTTCCTGCTCCTATTAAACCCTGTGGCTGCACTGCGGTATGGGAGACCTCCTCACTGCCTGCCCCCAAACACAAAACCAGTGTAGTTGTCCTCGTCTTTTCATTCAGAAGGTTTTAAGTGACTGGCTCCTGCAACACGCACAGTATGTTTCAGTTGGAGGATGCTGTACAATGTTGCCGAATTGTAAAATTGAATCTATAACTGGTTTTTCTTGATGTGTTTGAAAGTTGAAAGTAAAAAGGAGATACTTACAAGCAGCTTTGCCTTCATTTCATACTGTACATACGAATATGTACCACAGCTCCTGTGTAATAGGAGGGATCTGAGACAACACAGGTACTGAGGAAACTCTCTCCAAAATAATGTATCTGACCATAAGGGGGCAGTTGTGCTTTATGTTTATACATGTGTGGTGAGAATTGCCTATGAACAGCAGCAGTGTTCACCACCACTCAAACCTCACATCTACGCTGGCTCCCCTGTTGATCACAAAGAGTCACTATACTAACTAAATAACTAAATATGTTACTTAGTTAGGAGATACAGAAGCAGCATCTTCTGCTAACCAGGTAGTTAGCTGTGATCTTCTGACTACTCATTAGTTAACATTAATGTTATATGCAGCCATGCAGCGATCATATCCCAGTGGCACCCCACAATGAAAGGAAATTTTGCCTAAGCTGACCAGTTTCTTCAGGCCAATGAAATGCATGACACAGACAAGGGGATTGGGGTGGGATGGAAGGGGCTCACCTGCATCTAAACAAAATGATCACAAATGCAGACATAATACATGTGTTAGCACACTAATGCACTGATGACTGCGCTGGTAGTTTCCAGTCATCATACATTAGTTTACACACGCAAAAGGGGGTGTCAGTGACAGCCAAGTATTCAGCCCTGTGTCTTCAGTCATGCAGAAAACCAAATACTTACTGATGGAAATGTTCCCTCTTTCAGCATGGTTATTTTCACCTACAATCTTCCTAAAAAACCCATGAGGCACAATTGTACTTGTGTTCAGATAATTGTATTTAAATCTTTAAGGAAGGAAGAAAGTTTTACTTAATTGGTTTTCTAATAATATATCAGATCAAAAATTCCTGCTGCCGCCTGCGGGGGTGCTGCTAAAAGTTTTGGGCCCAGTGATAACGTATCATATTGGCAGTTTTGGGAAGATTATTTTTCAAGTGTAATAGTTTTTCAAGTTGCTTTTATAAATGGAATAAGTAATGTAACTATTTTGATTATTTCGTCAAAGTAATGTAACATTACATTTAAGTACCATTTGATTACTTTTCTGACAAATGTTTTACACTGGGCAATAAAGTTACAGTCCCAAATGCTTTGCTGACCCGCAAGGCATATTTGGAAATATGCCAAAAGGTGGCATTTCTATGTGATAAAAAAATGCAAAGCAACAAAATTAATATTCTACATTTTTACCACATATTTTTACTGCTTATATTTTTGTAACCTCTTTGTAATCACTAGCATTTTGATCAGTAACTGTAATTTGATTACATATTTTGTCTCAGTAACTGTAACAGATTACAGTTGTGTTTATTTTGTAATTTCATTACATAACGCTATTTCATTAACTAGTTACTGCATGTTGGGCCGGCAACCTGTACCAATCCAATTAAGATCTAAATTTTTAAGGGGCACTGAATCTTCCTAATGCATCTCCACACCCACCCCTCATTACAGCACCCCCAGCTGCAAGCTCTAGCATATAAAGCATACCCATCAATCTACCCCCTAACCCCCCCCCCCCACACACACACACACACACACACACACACATGCTCACGCTACAGGTAACTGAGACATGCCTAACTGCATTTCTTTGGACTGCAGAAGAAATCCGGATATAAAGATGATATGATGGTAATCCAGTAGGGTATCTAGGTCCAGCAAAGGTGTGCTATTTTTATACGGAATAACCAAGAACAAAATATAGGCAATTGGACTTTGTTTTGTTCTTGCAGGTTTGGTTGTTTTAAAGATTGCAGTTCATCTAAAACTTACAAAAAAAAAAACTGTATCATCCTCCACTTGGAGTGAAGTAAACAGGTCAGACTCAGGGGCTGCAGAAAACTTGGTGGTTTGAAGTTATTCCAGACCCAGTAATCCCAAGAGGATCTTTGACCAACCTAGTCTGCTGTTTCCAGCCCTGTCTACATGAGGATGTCGTCAAAGTATTGCATGCACAAAAGTTAATTTTCTTTTTGTGTAGTTTTTGTGGGGGGAATGCAATTAAACACTTTTAATGAGTTGAGTTGTGTTTAAGTGAGGTGAAGAGCCATTGTTTTAATCCATTCATCTTCTAACTGCTTATCATAGTCAGGCTCACAAAAGCACACATTGTCATTCACTATGGACAATTCAGAGACACCAATCAGCTTAAATGAATTGGAATGCAGATGGACATCAGATTATCTGAAGAAATCCAGGTAACACAGAAAGAACATGCAAGCTCCACATGCACAAACTTGGAGATGTGAGGCAATATAGCTACCCACTGAAGCACCACATCACCCCATTTTTATGTAAAAACTGAGAACTTACAGCAGCTGCAGTGCCATTTGTTAGCCAGCTGTTGCCATCTTGTCCTGTGGCCCCTAACCCTTAACGGCTGTGCAGTGCTGCACGCTGGCTGGCCCTGCATTGTGGCCCCCAGGCCTGCTCTCACCTATATGTGCCTCATATATAGCAAAATGGGAGAGAGGAAAAAGGAATTTGATGACTGCTCACCTGTAGATCAATAAAGTATCACCATTCTATCATTCATCTCTATCCAATGAAAAACACATATCTCCAAAAATCCAGTATTTCAGGGGTATGAAAAATGCATTTTCTCTGAAACCACTTTACAAAATAAAATCAAACAATGTAATGAGACCTAGCAGTTAGTAAATAATTGAATGTTTTAAATGGACTCACATGGATTATTGTCAAACTTACATGGTTTTCTTATGGTGTGTTCCAATGGCACAGGGTTAGTTTGAGGTTTATCTCCCAGTTCACTATATTCCAAACTTGGGAGGTTACTAACAGCTAATCTAAATGTCTGGATATAATCAGAGCTTTGTCTAACTATGTTATCAAGCTATCGAGGTTAAGTTGTTAAAAGGTAGCAATGTAATGGCCAACAATGACCATCATGAATGCAAACATTAACCGGTACAAAGATGAATACTGTTTTCAAACAAGAAGCTTAGCGACAGCAATATCTGACTCAAACTTCTTTATGGTTTCAAGTGACAGCTATCAGTTGTGGTTAATTAGCTGATAAACTGCACAATACATCATTTTTGAGTTGCAATCTTGATTTATGTGCAGGGGCGGACTAACTTCCCTGGGGGCTCTAGGCTGACTTGGGTAGGGCCCCCCCTAAGTTAGCCATTTGAGCTATTTTGCAGAGCTTAAAGAGAAACAAGAAGAAAATAAAAATGATGGAACATCAATAATATGCTAATCAAAGCATGAGGTGCCAGAAACTTATCGATCAGGGTGGGGATGCTGTTGGTAAAATTCCACAGTTTGGGGTATTTCTTTGGTGATCAGCCACACTGAAGAAGGCCTAGCGTCGCCGATGCCTTACTCAGCCCCTGATGCTAAGATTAGTCTTGAATTTTTGCAAATAACAGACGTCGTCATAATTTAAATGATCGTATTATATCCGTAAATGTAACTTACCAGCAGTGTTCCTTTGCTATTCTGCAAAGTTTATTTCAATAATGATCATATTGTTAGTGGTGCACCAATGTGGAAATTTTGACAAGTAAGATAACATATATTTTTGTTTGAATTTGTCAAGGGACAAATCAGGAATAGGGGACCCAAATGTGCAGTTACAGGTAGCCAAAACACTTCATGAGAATGTAAGTCAAAGACGAATGCTAAGGTCAAAACACTGGGGAGTTTGTCTGGGGAGTGAAGGGAGAGGCAGACACTCGTGCAGAAGCAGGGATATCTGTACAAACACAAACACTCCAAAGGGGATCGGGACAAACACACTCACCGGGCTTGGGGTCAGGAGATACAAGCGCACCTAGTCACACAAGAGGGAAATCAAGATATAAGAATCAATAAATCGAGAGAAATAAATTGCTTATTTATTTGCTTACTGGGAGCAAAAATTGCAATCTCAATTCTGAGTGAAAAAAAAATCATGATTTATATTTTGCTCAGAATCCTGTAGCCCTATCCTTTTTCCAAACAAGGCGTAGGAGATATGCAGTTTTGAGAGACACTTCTGACATCCAATGGAGATATGAGATAAATTGATGATTTCATTAAAACATACAGTATTTTGATTGGAGAATTACATGTGTGTGCGTGTGCATGTGTATATATCCCAGTAGTCCCATATACTTCCTGTTCAATGTGACTATTTTCCAGATCAGAAATGAGAATTCGATAGTGATACTTGATAGTCCCTGTGGGGCAATTCTCTTTTCACCTACCCCATCCTGCTCTCCATGAGACATATGCAGGTGAGAGCAAGCATGTGGGTAGTAGTGCAGGGTCAGCCAGTGTGCAGCACCCCTGGAACTGGGGGTTAAGGGCCTTGCAGAGGGAGAAGAGGCAGAATTGCACTGATGTGTATGTATTACTACTCATCGATGGGTCTCCTTCCCTCTAGCTGGATATCCAGACTACAAGACAGAAAAGCTTACGCAAATGATCCATTCATCAGTTATTAGGAGACTAATTCATCCACAGCATATAATACTTTTCTTCCCAGGCAGCACAGAGCACAAAGCTGGGGGGCTCCTGGACAGGATTTCAGTCACAAGACACACACCCATCCTTGCATGTTATGAATCCTTGTCAACTACTCACCCCAAAAAAGACGTGGAGCGTCACACCACTGAGAAGTCTCCAGTCTCTCTCACATGGTCAACAGCAGTACTGCATCATGGGATATATAATGCCTCTTTTTGTTGTTCTTTAAAAAAATGTTTATGTGTCACATGCAAAACTTGTGGAAAGCCAACCTTTGACATAATTAGGATGACAGATGACTCAAAGTCTGTTTGTGTTGCACTTCTCATAAGGTCAGAGGAAAGAGTGAGTCTATTAAAGGGGCATTAAATGAGTCATATAGGGAGGCAAACTCATGTATTACGCAGACACAGGCACTGTTTAATGTACTAATGGCCTTCGCTTACATTCGGGGCCTACGTCACATCCATGCTGACTCACCTTTTCCATGATTAACTTTATCGCACTGGCTTACAGACTGAATTAAGAATTTGACCCAAACTCAGTGTGACAGCGTAAAGGTGGTTTGCACAGTATTTAACAAACCCCAGAATGTTTACCTCTAATAATCATACAATACAAGCCCTCTTCAAAAATAAGAGCTCAGTACAGCAGGGGGGGTGCATGATGATTGCACTGACCTGCCAGCTCGGACAAGTTAACAACAGCTTATGAACTTTGAACGTAACATGCTGGCTATAAAACTTTTGTGATATTTTTGTATTATCATAATCAGTCAGGTTACTCACCAGTTTATCGAACCCTATTATTACCCTATTATTACAACAGACCATAAAATGTTGTCTTATGGTATATGAGTGTAAAATCAATGGCATCATTAATAGAAGATTTCTGCTAGAGCTGATCACTAGTAGAGTCTGATCATTGAATGGGTTAAACATTAGCTCAGTTTATCTACCAAAAAATGTCAAGCATACTTTTTAAATTCTCTCTCATCTTTTCACCTGTTGTTTACATTTAATTTGTTTTTTAAGGACTCAATTGTGATGTCCAGACACCAGAAAGGAGGCAGACCCCGTAATGCGGGAGAAGGGTTTATTGTCACGTAAGCCAAGTTCACCAAAAGCCAAAAGGGAAATCCAAGCGGGTAGTCGAGTTGAGCTCGGAGAGTCGAAAGCCGGTGAGTTCAGTCCTACAGGCAGAGATGGGACGTGGAGACGAAGGGAGGGGAGAGAGAACGAAGGCAGACCAGGGATGCAGGGCAGGACAGGCAAGCGGGGCAGGCGGTACCATGCAGGGAGGCAGGGTTGACCATGGCAGCAGGGCAGGCAGGGCAGCAGGGTACGACGAGGCAGGCAGGGAAGACACAAGACAATGAAATGCTCAGTAGCTGACATTCGCATGGCAACAATACTTCGCACTGCCCTGTGGTACGCTTTGGATTTAACTAAGGTATCGATTTGTGCCGACTGCTAGCAGCTGTGTTGCCCCACCCCTGTGGGCGTGACACCAATGGTGAAGTCATTGTGCTGATCTTAGGCTGACCTTACACTCATAAGCACAGCATCCTAAGCTGCTGAGCCACCTGTCACAGCCCCAGTATGAATTACTGGGTGATTTCCTTGATAAGGGACAAGCATGACTGAGCATGATTTATTAAGCATGTAATTATGAACTCTGTAAGATGCAGGATTTCAGATATAATGCTATTTCAAAGGGATGATATTGTTATTTTTATAATGGGAATTTTCATTATGAATTTTATAGACAGAATTATGTTATTGATTTTTAAAAGTAATTAAATATTACATTAAAGGTTACCAGATATGCATTTATGTGAAATATACACTCACCTAAAGGATTATTAGGAACACCTGTTCAATTTCTCATTAATGCAATTATCTAATCAACCAATCACATGGCAGTTGCTTCAATAAATTTAGGGGTGTGGTCCTGGTCAAGACAATCTCCTGAACTCCAAACTGAACGTCAGAATGGGAAAGAAAGGTGATTTAAGCAATTTTGAGCGTGGCATGGTTGTTGGTGCCAGACGGGCCGGTCTGAGTATTTCACAATCTGCTCAGTTACTGGGATTTTCACGCACAACCATTTCTAGGGTTTACAAAGAATGGTGTGCAAAGGGAAAAACATCCAGTATGCGGCAGTCCTGCGGGCGAAAATGCCTTATTGATGCTAGAGGTCAGAGGAGAATGGGCCGACTGATTCAAGCTGATAGAAGAGCAATTTTGACTGAAATAACCACTCGTTACAACCGAGGTATGCAGCAAAGCATTTGTGAAGCCACAACACGCACAACCTTGAGGCGGATGGGCTACAACAGCAGAAGACCCCACCGGGTACCACTCATCTCCACTACAAATAGGAAAAAGAGGCTACAATTTGCACGAGCTCACCAAAATTGGACAGTTGAAGACTGGAAAAATGTTGCCTGGTCTGATGAGTCTCGATTTCTGTTGAGACATTCAAATGGTAGAGTCAGAATTTGCCGTAAACAGAATGAGAACATGAATCCATCATGCCTTGTTACCACTGTGCAGGCTGGTGGTGGTGGTGTAATGGTGTGGGGGATGTTTTCTTGGCACACTTTAGGCCCCTTAGTGCCAATTGGGCATCGTTTAAATGCCACGGCCTACCTGAGCATTGTTTCTGACCATGTCTATCGCTTTATGACCACCATGTACCCATCCTCTGATGGCTACTTCCAGCAGGATAATGCACCATGTCACAAAGCTCGAATCATTTCAAATTGGTTTCTTGAACATGACAATGAGTTCACTGTACTAAAATGGCCCCACAGTCACCAGATCTCAACCCAATAGAGCATCTTTGGGATGTGGTGGAACGGGAGCTTCGTGCCCTGGATGTGCATCCCACAAATCTCCATCAACTGCAAGATGCTATCCTATCAATATGGGCCAACATTTCTAAAGAATGCTTTCAGCACCTTGTTGAATCAATGCCACGTAGAATTAAGGCAGTTCTGAAGGCGAAAGGGGGTCAAACACCGTATTAGTATGGTGTTCCTAATAATCCTTTAGGTGAGTGTAGTTTCATCATGAGGCCTTAAGTAGGCCTTTTGAGCTTATGACTCCTTAATGCTGACCCCAGAGGTTGTTTGAGCATGTCTGTACATTGTGCCATTGAGCAGGGAGGCATGCTCTGAAAACATATCTCATCAACTCTTGAAATGAATCATGGACGACACACATGCACACACCCACAAACACACACACAGTGTTCAAAATGTCCACTTGTCCACTATATAGTCCATTATAAAGTGAATCAGCCATTTTGTAGTGCTGTTTGAATTCTCAGCTGTAAGATTCATCTACTCAGTGCTTTACAAATTAGTGTGAGGCACACCAAAATGTAGTGGACAGAAGCTGTACCCTACATTGATTGACTTAGACCAGGGGTCTCAAACTCCAGTCCTGGGGGGCTGGAGCCCTATACAGTTTTTTGTTCAACCTCATTTAACATTTAACTCCTTGTGCTAATTACCGCACAGCTCTTGAGCTGAATCATTTGTGGAGGAGCAGGGAAAGAACTAAGCTACACAGGGCTCCGGCCCTCCAGGACTGGCGTTTGAGACCCCTGAATTAGTCCATCATGTATTGTGGCCTGTCATGTGAGTGGAAGAACCATATTTGAGAAACTTTGCTCAGTCTGAATGTGAACCATTATTAAGTAGCTTGCATATGAAATATTTGCATGTGTGCTGAAACAACAGTGGAAGTGCTCCCACTGCTTTAAATCAAATGGTTATTTTAATGTATTTGTTTTACATGGGTAACGTTAACGCACAATTAACACAACATATTGAAGATTAGTATAAAATACCATCGTTACAGGTGCAGTCTCCATCATGTTTGTTCAGGTGGATACAGTACAGTCAAATATGTTGTAAATAAAATTACATGTGCCCATATTTGTGTTGTAAAGTTTCCTTTTATTTTTATTTCAATGTTGTGAAGACTTGTCAATTACAACATGTACTTATTCAAATATAGCAACATAGAGGTGACATTCTGGGGTTTGTTTATGCGACAGAGATAACAATTACACATATCCAATACATAAATATGTAGCACAACATCCACCTTGTGTCTGAAATAACATGAGATAGAGATTCAGAAATACATGGATCTTGAATGTGTTCAGTTCTTATTGTGGTTTCCTGAAATGTTGGTCTTCTCTGAAATTTTTATTTCATTGTATTTTACATCAGGTCTATTGCCACATCTTGGTGTCAAGGGTGCCTCTCTACCAGAAGTATTCACTTCTCGGAATACTTCTCTCATAAGCAATGGGTATCCAGTTGTGCATAAAATAGTGTGGGATAGTATGACCTTTTGACCTTTTAATATTTCTGGTAACAGGCTGAAATGCTCCAAGCACATACTACATCTAAAGCAGGCCGAGAATCAGTATCACCTGTATGACCAGGTGACACATGCAGATCAACCTACCTCCCTCACTGTGATGGCATTAAGTAATGACAGGAAGAATGGTCACCTGTTCCTCGAGGGGGGGTGTTATGTACAGTGGGAACATCTCATAAGAGCCAGCAGTGACATTATCACTGTGAGAAAACCCACAACTGAAGGCATGATTACATTTCCAAATCCACTACAAAGCCTGACTCACAAAAATTACCATGGATTAAGCACATGTTATGCACTCCCTGGTCTAGGGCAGGGTAGCGAACATGAATAAGTGGGACCAATTCACCAAATGTGCAAAGGCAGCCATTAACAAGCCCAAACACGCCACAGGAATACGAGAGAGAGTACCTTGAGGAGGAGCAGAAGGCGACGCTAAATCAAAGAAAGAAACAAACAATACTTACCCTAGATCGTTTAACTGTCTAAATACCAAACCTAGCTAACTAAGCTAACTGACCCTTGAAAACTTACAGGGGTTTGCGCCCGCCCACTTTTCCTAGTGTTACTAGACAGGTTCCGTTCTACGGGTGAGTATGTAATGCGCACACAACTAACTTACTGTACACCTCCACTGTAAACCAAATGGGTATATAACATAATACTAGGTACATCTGACATAATATTTATATATATATTCATCCATCCATTATCTCCCACTTATATATATTATATTATATATAATAAGTACATATAAAACATCATTAGAAATCCAAGCCTCCCGAGAGATATCTAAGTTTACAATCCCACCAAAGTCACATATACCAAGACAAAAAAAAACAATTTCAGCCCAAGCAAAGCCTCGGAATCACACAGAAGGATGACAGAGTGGAACTGAACACCACCATCTTGCCATGCCAGGATATTCATATAGGTCAAGCACCGCCCCCAGTCCACCTCTGGTTGGATAAGGGCAGCGCCAGTCTTCATTACCTCACCAGGACAACACAAGACACCTGAAAAACAAACACACATGCCCTCTGCAAGCACGTAACACACATCATTGTATCTTCCTGGTGGGCAAATTTGTTTTTCTAAATATCAATGAACCTATAAATAGACTCTCCCAGGGAGGTATAGAATTAAATTCAGTAAATGTACATTGCCTTAACAGCTCTAAAATACCTTGAGGTATAGCATGCAACACAACTGCATATTCCTTGGGAGGAACTGGAAATCTAAACCTAAAAAAATTCATCATAGGTGAAGTTTGACCAATAGAATATTATTATCAAGCCACCTTTCCAAAAAAGAGGTTTGTTTTTATATAGAATGCTTTTATTATTCCTTATAAGTCACATATTAGGAGAAAATTGTGCTTATCAGCTAATATCCAGGCCAACAAAGCCTGTTCATGGACGTTAGCCAATTTAACTGGCAATTTAACAAAAATTCTATGCCACCCATTAAATTAAACAAATATTTTGGGAATCTGTGCCACATACAGTCAAAGTAGAAAGTTTGTGAACCTGTTGGAATTTAACATATTCATGTGTAATTCCCATATAAAACATGATCGTATCTCCATGTAAGTCACAATAATGAACAAACACATTCTCTTATAACTAAAGATACACATATTTTCAGAGAACTTTTAATCATATTGAATAATTCATTCAAACTGTGAAACTGAAAGTTGGAAAAAGTGAAGCCTAAGCTAATGACTTTTTAAAAAGCTCATTGCAGTCAGAATTTAGCAAACCTGGAGTCCATTTAATGAAAAGAGGTCAGAGGTGTGGCCTAAGATTACTTTGAGTGATGAAAAACACTGAAAAGTTTGAGTTTGAGCTTTTGAAAAGAAGCACATCCAGATGGGAATCATGCCTCGCACAAAAGAGCTACAATCAAGAATTGTTCATTTACTGGAAAGGGTTACAAAGTCATCTCAGATATTTTAGGTATTCATCAGTCTACTGTCATGCAAGTTGTATATAAATGGAGACAATTTGTTATTGTGGCTACTCTACGTAGAAGTGGGTGCCCTACCAAGACAACCCCAAGAGCACAATGCAAAGTCATCATTGAGGTAAAGAAGAATCCTAGAGTGACAGCGAATGACATGAGGAAGTCATTAGAACCAGGTAACATCTCTGTTCATGATTTAACAATACGCAACACACTGAACAAGAAATGAGTCCATGGCAGGACACCAAAGAGGAAGCCACTGCTGTCAAAGAGAACATTGCTGCATGCCTGAAGTTTGCAATAGAGCACTTGGACACTCCACAATGGTCCTGGGAAAATGTTTTCTGGTGTGATGAAACCAAAATTGAACTATTTGGGAGGAACAAGTAGAACTTTATTTGCCGTAAAAAAGGGCACTGCATATCAACATCAAAACATCATCCCTACAGTAAAGTGTGGTGAAGGGAACATCATGATTTGGGCCTGCTTTGCTGTGTCAGGACCTGGACAGCTTGCCATCATTGAGGGGAAAATGAATTCCCAAGTTTATCAACAAATTATCCAGGATAATGTGAAGGTGTCTGTCCATCAACTGAAACTCAGAAGAGGCTGGGTGATAGAACAAGACAATGACCCCAAACAATGCAGCAAATCCACAGCACAATGGTTTCAGAAGAACAAAATCTGCCTTTGGAGTGGTCCAGTCAGAGCCCAGATCTCAGTTCTATTGAGATGCTGTGGAATGAATTGAAGAGAGCCATACACAGAAGACAACCAAAGAATATGGCAGAGTTAAGGCAGTTCTGCAAGAAAGAATGGGCTAAAATTCCCCCCGCACGATGTGCAGGTCTAATCTGCAGTTACAGGAAGCACCTGGTTGTGGTCATTGCTGCCAAAGGAGGGTCAACCAGTTATTAAATCCAAAGGTTCACTTACTTTTTCCACTACCACTGTGAACCACTGTGAACCACTGTGAACGTTGAATGCGTTTGTATAATAAAGACATGAAAGAGTAGAATTTTTTGTGTATTATTGGCTTAAGCTCATTGTGTATGTGACTTAGATGAAGATCAGATCACTTTTTATGACCAATTCATGCAGAAAACCAAATAAGTCCAAAGGCTAAATAAGTCCAATTTTTTGCAATTAATATGCAGCACTGCTTCAATTGTAAAAAAATGTCAAAATGTAATCCATTTTCTTCTTCTTCTTCTTCACCCATACAATGCTCGTACAAAGTTTGAAAAAGATCTATCAAAGAGTCTTTGAGTTATTGTCTTACATACCTAAGCAAAGCATTTTGTCCATAGTTTCAGGGATTACTATGAACATTGCACTTGCTATAGCACATATTTTTATGTTTTGCACATGACAAAGTCATACTTGATCGACAGCTACTAGCCTGACATGCATAAATGGTTTCAAATGTTATTCTTTAGATAAATGTCATCTGAAAATAGAGGGCCCCTACATCGGCTTAATGGTACTGAGAGGGAAAGCTTTAGTCTCATTATTACATGCATCAACCAGCCACAGTGGGGGACCTGTGGATCTAATTATTTTTTCATTTTTACAAAAAACAAAGTTGTTGGTATCTGTACTTCATCCACTTCAGATTCTAACTAAAACTAATCTCTGAAAGGGTTATGGGAAACCTGCTTCCTTTCAAAAAATATCCATCTATCCCTCCCTCCATCCATCCATCCATCCATCCATCCATTCATCCATCCTCTAAACACATATCCCACTCAGAGTCACAACAAGCACTGGGCACAAGGTTGAGGTACACTCTGGATGGGATGAGTATCCATATTTAATTTATCATTTGACTTGAATGTTTATAAGCTTACCGTCTATAACTGAGGAAGGAAAATGTCTATTTTGAACAGAGCAGGTTGGGAAATCCCTCAGAAGGCGTTCTGTAGCCATGCCCCCACATCCTCAGACTGATTCATTTATATCCAATCAACCCCCCACAACCCTAACCCTGTACATGTTACTCAGAATCATAGTTTTAATGCCATTGTCAAAGTCTCTCTCTCTCTGACACACACACACACACACACACACACAGGTTTGTAATTATATCTTTGTGGGGATCCTCCTTTCATTTCTATGGGCAAAAGCCAAATCCCAACATAACATCCTTAACCCCTACCCTAACCTTGACCATAATTAAGTAACCAAACAAAATATGAGAGTTTTGGTGTTTTAAATTTCTTGACTGCATTCACATATCTTTGTGGGGACCTGAAAAATGTCAAAATAGCAGGTCTATATTATATTGTGAGGAACTTTTGGTCCCCGCAATGTAATATAAACATAGTCCACACACATACATACAAACACACACACACACACACACACACACACACACACACAGCTATTGCTTTCTATAGGTTGTATCCTTAACTCCCCTACCCCTCCCCCACATAAACCTTTTTCCCAATCCTGCTGGGGAAACCCCCTGAGACATCCTGCAACTAAAGAACCCTTTTTGTGAAAGAAGCATATATGACGCCTGGAAATGAAACCAAAGTGCTGTTCTTGAAATGCCCAGCTGAAAATGATTGCAGGCTGGAAATGTAACCGCTCACATCTTCCTTTACCTCACACAGGAAGCCCCCACTTCAGCTAGAATTCACACATACCACTGGTCTCTAGAAATGTGAGTGAATTCTGAGCCAAATGCATGTGCAGAAACTAAGGGTGTGAAGTTTGAGAGCCCCACCACTTCCAAAGAAGAGCCAGACAGAAACTGTTGTTTCCCTTTGGCACAGAAATGACTAAGTGAAGTTACTATTACTACACAGACTGAAATCTAACCATTTAAACCACAGAAGGGACCCTGTTATAGCACTTTTTAAAATATGCAGCTGTCCAAATGGACAGAATTCTAAGCAGTCTCGATAACTGTGTCAAAAGAACAACACATTCATCAATTTTTTTTTGTCCCAGAACTTGATTCACATGTAGCATTTTACCTTCTGTGGCATTCTAACTCAGCAGATGACAGTAAATATGGAGTAAAAATGCTGCATCACTAGAATTTAAAAATTAGGCAACAAAGAACCACAGTCCATCATGTCCTCATGCCATGTGCTTCCCATTTAATTGTTGATGGCTAACTTGTAAATAACTTAAACTTAAATGTCACTGCGGGATTTCTTGGGAATAAAAAATATATAATGTAGTCTTTTTAAAGTAAAAAGCCCAGGGTAACTTGGAAACACAAGAAGAGCTTACAGTGACTCACCTGCCCACGTAATGTGTTAACCTTTGTGAGGCGGACAGGGTGGGCAGTGCTTAACTGAAGGACAGCAGATGCACCAGCTTTTTCCATTACACAAGGCTATCATTACTCGTTTGCATTGGTTGGTAAGTTAAATAAACATAGGTAGCCTCATCACTATATGAACCATTATTAAGCAAGACTACAGAGGAATGAGGAAGATGGATATCCAAAAACAAGACAGTTCAACCCTACTCTGATGTATATGGTGGACATATCAGGTTCTTTTTTATCTTAAAAAGTTTAGTAACATATGGTTACTATAAGACCTAATTATTAAGCTGGCTCATGTTATTCAAGTGACTGTATCATACTACAACCTCTAAAGTACACATTAGTAAGATTCACAAAAAACTATTAAATTTTTTAATAGAAATATTTGAACTTACATATGGAGTGTACTAAAAAAGAACAAAAATATTTCAAACTTACAAGCTTCTGGTTGCTGAGCAACAAGAAAACATGTTGACCAATCAGAGGTGGAATACGCGCACTAATACTAAGGAATAGAAAGGACTTTATTGTTGAACATTAAATACCGCTCTGCATGTTTGGTGTTTAACCAGTTCGAAAATTCGCATTTGCCTAATACTGGCCAGTAATGCCCTTTTATATGAAGGCAGTTATAGCAGTTTAGTGCTGTATTTCCCACCGGAGGTAAAGTAGTCCGCTGCCGGGGAAGGCGCAGGATCGACGGTGTATAAGAGCATGCGCGTGGATGGTGTCTGATACAGCTGGGTTACTGCCGTTGCAACAGTAAGTTAAGCGGCGTCTGAGTCTTTTCACCACCTCGGTGTATGTATGTATGTATGTATGTATGTATGTATGTGTGTATGTGTGTATGTATGTGTGTGTGTGTGTCTATATATATATATATATATATATATATAAAATTTCACCGTTAAGCTAAAACATTCAGACACAAACTAAAATATAAACGTAATATCGATGGGTAATATCTAGGATATTATCAGAAATATGAACAAAATGTGTACGGCTTCTTCAATGTGGAGTGATGGCTCCCTATGCTTATATGCGAACGCATTTTGCATGGAATATAAACTTTGATGAAAAGATCTTGTATTGAGTTCTAGGTACCAGTGACGCACGTATATGAAAACAAAACTTTGCGAAGATAGCTTGTTAGAGGACGTTGTTTACGAGGCTGGGGAAAGCGATATTTTTGTCGTTATTGAATATTTTTGTGCCGATGTTTATTCATGTTTGTTTATTTACACTTAAAAAATGGTTGTGTTTCGTATTGGAAGGTTATCGACGCTGGGATTTTCTAGACATGGAATTAATTCTAAAGTTTCTTTATGTTTCCCATTTAATCTTAATTTGTAGTATTTTACTCGTTTTGATGAATACAGGCATGACATACTGGAGGGGCAGTATATTATTGTGTCCTTATTGAATGTAATGCAGTATCATGTGTACTGTTAATAATGTGCTGTTGCTTCTATATTATATTATTATATTCTGGTTCGTGGTGTACAAGATGTGTTTTTGGGGATTGTGTACCATGGGTTTATGAACGTGTCTGTTCTGTATGTATACCTAATTAGTTTTTCCTAATGTGTTGACCCCCCATCCAACCCCAGTTTCGAGGGCCAAAATAATGGCAGAATCCATGAGCAGTGAAGACCATGATTGCTGCAGTGTGCTGACCTGGGATCAGGTGAGTCGGCTGAATGAAGTGCTAAGCAAGCCAGTGCCTGTGCACGGCCGTGGGAACTTCCCAACATTGGAGGTTTGCCTTAAGGACATAATACAGAAGGTGCGTAGCTGCCTGGAGCAGAGGGGGATCCAGGTCAAGGACATACGCCTGAATGGCTCAGCGGCCAGCCACGTCCTGGTAGAAGGTAATAGCCTGAGCTACAAGGACTTGGATGTTATCTTCAGAGTGCACCTCCCAAAGGAGTCGGAGTTCCAGCTTGTTAGGGATGTGGTCCTGGGCATACTCTTGGACTTCCTGCCAGAGGGTGTGAACAAAGAGAAAATCACACCCATGACACTGAAGGAGGCCTATGTACAGAAGCTAGTGAAGGTCTACACTGACCTGGATCGCTGGAGTCTCATCTCTCTCTCCAACAACCATGGCCGCAATGTGGAACTCAAATTTGTGGATTCGATCCGTCGGCAGTTTGAATTCAGCGTGGACTCCTTCCAGATCATCTTGGACTCGCTGCTCTCCTACTACAGCCTCTCCAAAAACCAGATGTCATTGAACTTCCACCCCACTGTGGTAGGAGAGAGCATGTATGGTGACTTTGCCACTGCCCTGGACCACCTCAGGAAGAAACTGATTGCTACTAAACGACCTGAGGAGATTCGTGGGGGTGGCCTTCTGAAATACTGCCACCTGCTGGTGAGAAACTTCCAGCCCACAGATGAGGAGGAGTTCCGGGCACTAGAGCGATACATGTGCTCACGTTTCTTCATTGACTTTCCTGATGTGACTGAGCAGCAACGAAAACTGGAGGCGTACCTTCAAAGCCATTTTGTTGGTGAGGAGCGCTGTAAATATGACTACCTGATGACTCTACGGCGTGTGGTCAATGAAAGTACAGTTTGCCTGATGGGACATGAGAGGCGGCAGACGCTTGACCTCATCTCCCTCACGGCTATCAGGGTGCTGGCTGAGCAGAATGCCATCCCAGATGCCTCCAGTGTCACCTGCTACTACCAGCCTGCCCCCTATGTCAGGGACCTCAACTTCAGCAACTACTATGTGGCCTCTTGCAGTCCATCTGTTCCTACCTGGCTGCCATGCAACTAAGGGAACATTGGTATAGATGCCTCCACTAAGATTTAAATGGAACAGGTTTTCTCTCCCAGTATCCTCCACTTTTTCAGTCCTTATCAAGGGACATGACAGCTATTGGACTTGGGGTGCTTTTTTAATTATTGTTTTGGATTTTTTGCACTTTTCCCCTTAATCCTAGTCGGAGTATCTGTCCATCTTTGAGAATTTATGCTTTTCCCCTCCAGTGTATGTCTATCTGTGTAGTATTGAGGGGAAAAAATATTTATTCATAACTGGTTACAAAAAAAGAGATTGGTAGAGAAACTTAAAAAGAAGCACAAGATGAAAATTTGGGGAAAGTTGTGTTAAGAGGGTATTTCATTGTTTAGATGGTGACTGGATTTAGGAGTGGATAAAATGGTTTGTGCCCCCCCCCTTCCCAGGCTACACCCTCGTCCTTTCTATAAAAATTATAAAAAGAAAAAAAAATGGAAGTTGGCAGCTTGTGTAAGATGTTTCCTGCTTGATATACTTGACTTAGTGAACTTTTTGTTGGGACAACTGCCTGCCCTTTACACCAACCTTGCCAGTCTTGATATGAGAAACTGTGGTGATGGGTGCAGTTTTGTCACTTTGGTAGTCTGATAGCTTTTTTTTCTTTTAGCATTGATTTTGACCTCAGGATGTTTGCATCTGCACTGATGTGGTGGCTATTTAAAAGGGAGGCTAATGGTTGAATGGCATGCTTGTGTTTCAGCCCAGCAGGCTTGTGGTCTTCAAGTGTTTTTGTTTACTTGTCTGGAATGTAGGTGAGCTTATGTGATTGGCTGCTGATTCATACTCGAGACTTTGATCATGACTTTGTGGTCATGGTGTTCCATTGAGGGCCTGTACCAAGTGAAGGGAATACGCCACAGTGTGGCCCCGTCTCTTACATTACAGTGTGTGTCTCTCTCAAATGGGATATAAGTGTGTTTGAATGTTGTGATTGGCCCAGTGACCACAAGGCTGGAGTGAGGTTGGCGAAATATGAATGACTGAATTTTATATTTGTAACAGGGCTGCCCAGTCATAAAAGTGGTATTCTACCAAACAAGTTTTTTTTTTTTGCAAAACCAAAAATAACTCTGTGCCAAATGGTGTGAGTACGAAAGTGAGAGTCTGTTTGTGAAAACCAGTTGAGACTGTAAAGCACATGCCATTCAGCAAATCATATTGGCTGCTGCTGCTCTTGGGTGATCAGGTGTTCGTAGAGGGCCTCCTGGGTACTGCCAGCCTGAGACTGTCTGCACTTGTCTGCTTATCTTCTCTTCAGCTTCTTAAGTTGCACATGGTCATTCCTAAGTGTGCCATTGTTCAAAATGGCCAGTTTATTCCCTTTTGACAAGGAAAGTGCCTTCTTTTTGTGCCAATTCTCTGTGGGTGTATGTAAATTGCAGTCTGATTTTGTGATGCTTGAGTTTGGCACTATATGGGAAGGAGGGATGCAGTGTTGACTTTGCCTTTTGTGCTGAGTATGACTGATCATGCTAAACTAGCACTCCTCAGAAAATGATGACCGAAAGCTTGTTCTATTATACTGTGGCAGTGTGATTGAATGTTCCTGTTTTTATGATGTTCTTGCCTTTGTTCACTCTACTATGGGAGGGGACTCCATAATATTGTCAAAAAATGAGAGATTAATCAATAAAGGATTGACCCCCACTACTTGGTCTCTGTTCTCTCTGTTGGAAAGTCTTGTGTAGTATGTGCATTTTGGGGCAGAGCATGTTAGCTTACTCTGTTGTACAGAACATCTGCTAAATAGCTCGGTTTGACCATACTGTTGAGTGATGGCAAAATCCCAGTAAGCATGATTTGCTTAACTGCAGTCTTCCAAAGGTCACACTTTATTTCCATATTAGTCATTGTGTTCTCTGTTGGGGTGTATTGGTGGCCCCATCTGGTTACAGCAGGCCAGGAGGGGTGCTATAGATAATGCCAGGCAGGGAACAACCCAGGATGTGGCGCCAACCCATCGTAAGGCACACTCACACACCATTCACTCACACACGCACACCTATGAGCAATTTGCTAACTTGGACTGTGGGGGGGAAACCGCCATACCCAGAAGAAACCCCACGATGACACAGGGAGAACATGCAAACTCCACATACATGGAACCCTGGTAGACACTAGACCCCAGGTCCCAGAGGTATGAGGCAACAGTGCTAAACACTGCCACCATGCCAATTATGCATAAGATATTATATATATTAGTAAGAGATGTCTTCTATTGGATTTGCTTCTGAAATATTGCCTGATTCTTTTGTATTTTTGGATTTGCAGTTCTGAAGTGAGCAACAGTGTGCACAGTACATAAGAACATAAGAACATAAGAAATTTACAAACGAGAGGAGGCCATTCGGCCCATCAAGCTCGTTTGGGGAGAACTTAGCTAATAGCTCAGAGTTGTTAAAATCTTATCTAGCTCTGATTTAAAGGAACCCATGGTTTTAGCTTCCACTACAATAGCAGGAAGACTATTCCATACTCTGACTACACGCTGTGTAAAGAAGTGCTTCCTCAAATTTGTTTTAAAATGTTCTCCCGCTAATTTCCACTTATGGCCACGAGTTCTAGTATTTAGACTAATATTGAAATAGTCATTTGGCTGAACAGCATCCAGACCCGTTAGAATCTTATAGACCTGAATCATATCCCCCCTTAGTCTCCTTTGCTCAAGGCTGAACAGATTCAGTTCCGTTAACCTCTCCTCGTAAGACATTCCTCTAAGACCAGGAATCATTCTCGTAGCTCTTCGTTGCACCTTTTCTAAGGCAGCAATGTCCTTCTTGAGGTATGGTGACCAAACCTGCACACAGTATTCTAGGTGGGGTCTTACCAAGGAATTATATAAGTGTAACATCACCTCCCTTGACTTAAACTCCACACATCTAGAGATATAACCCAACATTCTGTTCGCCTTTTTTATTGCTTCCCCACATTGGCGAGAGTGGGACATGGAAGCATCAACATACATACCGAGATCTTTCTCGTAATCAGCTACCTTTATTTCAGTGGAACCCATAAAATATCTGTACTGTATATTTCTGCTCCCTGCATGGATTACCTTACATTTATCTGTGTTAAATTTCATCTGCCAGGTATCAGCCCATTCGCTAATTAAATCCAGATCCCGTTGAAGCCTCTCTGCTGCTAGATTAGTATCTGCTACCCCGCCCACCTTAGTGTCGTCTGCAAATTTAACCAGTTTACTGTATGTATTCGTGTCAATATCATTAATGTAAATTAGGAACAATAGTGGTCCTAAAATTGAACCCTGCGGTACCCCACTATAAACGGAGGCCCACTGTGACATAGTGCCTCTAATAACTACTCGCTGCTTCCTATCAGTTAGCCAGTTTTTGATCCAAGCTGCCACAGTTCCTAAAATTCCTGCAGCTTTAAGCTTTAACAAGAGCCGTTTGTGGGGGACAACATCAAAGGCTTTCTGGAAATCTAAGTAAATCACATCATAGGCCTTTTTGTGATCAATTTCACTTGTAGCTTCCTCAAAGAACTCAAGCAGATTCGTTAAGCAGGATCTACCTCTCCTAAATCCATGTTGGCTATCCTTTATAATGTTATTTGCATCTAGGTAATCTACCATTTTCACTTGAATTATAGCTTCCATTATTTTTCCAGTAATGCTAGTTAAACTGATTGGCCTATAGTTTGCTGGATTACTTCTATCCCCTTTTTTGAATATGGGTGTTATATTAGCATGCTTCCAATCTGATGGTACCACACCCGCAGATAACGATTTCTGGAACACTTGTGCTGGCCGTCAGGAAGTTAAGTGTCAATGAAAGTATGCAGTATTATGCATGCTCACAAGGATGTTAGCACTTTTCATTTACATTTTTTTCTCTAAACACTTGCTGAAATCATTTGCATGGGGTTTCCAAGACATGCAGCTGAAAGACCTTTCAGAGGAACAAATTATGCACTTCTCACCTGACATGCCTTGGCCTTCTGCGCATCCTGTCATTCAAGCATCTTTGTTCATATAAATCCTGTGAACTGCTTTTGCCTGGGGGTATTCCTGGCCTAATTGAAGTGGTTAGGTGTTTTACTCAGAAAACACTGGGGAAGTTTCTTGGGCCGTTTTCCAGATGGAGCTGGAGAAACCCAAGGTGGAGTGATAAAAAAGTCACTCCCTCTGCCCCATGTGGTATGTACATTGGGTTTTTCCCCTGAACACTCAGTCAAGTCTCAATGAAATAGGTTATCACATCACCCTTACGGACGCACCGTGATCGTGTTAGCAGGCCCAAGTTCCATTGTGTGTGTGTGTGTGTGTCATGTATAGCCTATGCTACATTGTGGGGACCAACCTGTTATTTGTACATTTTTTTCCTATCCTCACAAGGAAAACCTCAATTTTATAGAAATCTGTGAATGCAACAAAAAGCTAAAAATGCCTGATATTTGGTTTGGTTACATATGGTTAAAGTTAGGTCTAGGTCAGGGTAAAGGTTGTGAATATTAAGGGTTATGCACATAAAAAATGAATGAATGGCCCCCACAAAGTGTGTGTATGTGTCTACAGGGCATGGTTTGGTATCGCTAGATGTGCACTAAAGGACGCCTAGAGCTGCTGTTCATATTATTATCAGTTTGGATGTTCCAGTTAAAAGTGGTGCATCCTGTGTGAACCAAATGTCCCCAGAATGTGATTAAAAAAAACTGTTAGTTTGATGTTATGGGGACCATTTTCTCAGTCCCCACAAGGCGATTTTATAAAAAATTGTGACTGCAATCAAAAAAATTAAAAATGACAAAAGTCTTGTATTTTGATTAGTAACTTATGGTTAAAGTTAGGGCTGGGTAGGGGTTAAGGTTGTGATTCTTGGGATTAGTGTGTGTGTGTGTGTGTTTAGTGCACTGCACTCCACTGAATCTGCTGTTGGAACCTTCAGGCCCTTTCAGCTCAGTGCTGGTGCTGGTCGTCATCTCCTGCAGGCTACAACAAGACGACTGAAGACCTTCATGATGAACCTCACCTGATGTTTGAGGTACAAACTGGCTCACAGCTGGAAGCGTGTTCCTCCTACTGGTGACAAAACAAAAGAATGCACGGCTCATGTACATGAGAGGGGCTTGGCGGTGAAAAATCAGTGTTTGATTCTATCAAACATAATATTAAACTTTCCTCAAACTGCAATATTTCATGCATTTCAGCTACATTTACCTTTCCAAGTTCCTGTAAGTGCAGGTCCTTCTTTCAGAGAATCAGCCCTTCTAGTTGTGGTCATCACAGGTAGAGTGACTATGAGCGGTAAATCTGCCTTCTGCAGCATAACAAGGGAGTTTCCAGGTATTTAGCTTATCTTGTGGCATTTCAGAGTGTAAACCCTCATCGTTTGACTATGGCTCTATGCAACCGGTCATTTTGATAAGTCCATCTGACTCAGCGTAGCTATGCTGGCAGACACGGGTGTTCAGCTTGCCCCAAAGGGAAGTTTGCTTTGCTATGTCTCTGTGTACCTTGCAGTGGCAGGTAAGACAGGCCAACCAGACCTGGAACATCATCCATCAGTCTGGGCTTTGTTCAGTAAGCGCTCTGCAGTTCAACACTGTATATCGCTCAACAAAGGGAAAGAGCTTCTTTCACCTGTTGAACTTACTGTTTTATCATACTAATGTGCATAGTGTAATGGAGGTATGTCTTGTTTATGCTATACCCCAGTTACAGAGCTCTAATTAGAACAATTTGGAATGCCATCTTATCCATTCTTTGGTATGACTGAAGTTAGAGGGCATTGTGGGTCAAGCAATATGTGCTGATGTACAGTTGCATGAAATATTGTGGCAGAAAAGAAGTAGACTTCTCTCTTACATGTCATATCTTGCAATTTTTATAATTTTTGTCAACTCTAATTTAACAAATTCAAGGGCACATGTGTGAAAGACCAGTTCTTGATACTTAAGAATTGTCCAATAGCAACCGGTGAATTTACAGTATGTTGGGCTTTTTTTTTACCTTCTGCCTGTCCCAAGTGCAAGTTCTTTGCAGAAGTCTTAGGCAGACAATGATCTTTCACTTGCAAAACTAGATCATTCCTATTGAAGTTTGTCATATTAGCTGTTTCAAAATTATTCTGAAAATCACCCCAGTGTTTGCAGTAACCATCTAATGTGTCCATGTATTTTTTTACTCTACCACTAGCATGTTTGGCCAAACAATATCCTATTGATTTATTTAAATCATTGAACTCATTCATTTATTGAGCTGATGATCAAATTGAATTAACATTTGGAATGGCTGCAGTGTCCCTGAGGAGAACTGAAGCGGTATTCGTCTAGCCAACCAACAAGATACCAGTAATTTTTTGGAGAACAGAAGAAATTCTTGTTAGTTTTTATTGTGGACTGTTAATTTGCATATATTCTAATGATAAATTATGTTCTCAGTGCAAATATGTACACTTATACGCAGAACAGGTATTATGCCGAAAAAGGCATCCCTGTCGTAGAATGCATGCCTGTCTCTAAATGACTGATTGGTCGCTGATCTGAAACCAGTTGAGCTACTTGGTCGAGTTAGGCTACCATAGTGCTAATCGATAGCCCTAACCCTAATCCCAAAAAACCCGTAAAACCCTAACCGCCAAAACACCCGTAAAACCCTAACCCTAACACCCCAAAAACCCCTAATCCTCCAAAAACCCCTAAAAGCTCAACTCGTCAGAACACCGGCATGCATTCTACGGCAGGGATGCCTTTTTCGGCATAAAACCTGAATGGACATGAGGGGGAAAAAAAACGGTGTTTAAAAAAAAAAACATGCGGTTTTGCCAGATCTCGTAAAAGTGCTTTTTTTTCTTTTTACAACCACCGATTTTTTTTTCTCCTTGGTACGTACTTACAGCCCAGATAAAGAGCTTTAAACATTTTCTTTGGCTGCCTATAATTTTTGCACAACACGGTACTTGTGCATGCATGAATATTCAATACATGACTGACGCGGAGCTAGTTAATCTGAGATGACTGACAGCATCTGCCCTGTAAAAAAACTGGCTCATACTTATCCGCACAAGCGCAACACTCGCGTACCCACTCTGCGTATGCGTACACGGAAACGTTCATAGTTCTTCAGTCAAGCCGCGTACTTCGCACGTGCGCACAGTGTTGTATTCATCTTTTTATTAATAATATTAATTATTATCTTGACCCAGCTCACAGGGTTGCCAACTTTGTTCAGCTGGGTGCCGTGAGATTCTCAATTCGAGACAACTCTGCACTCAGATACACTCCAATTTACATGAAGTTTTATTTAATGTAAATTCAAATTGACATTTCTATTACCTTGTAATAGTATGTAGGGTATTTAAAGTAGACGCTAGCGAATCGATCATGTGCAGTGTGTCCAGAGCTGTGCATACACGGCTGCGCAGACAGAAATTTTGGAGTGCAGCAGGCGTTCGTCCGCTGCGTCAAACGCGTCATGATTGTGTTCGTGGGTAGCATCGGTGAGACTTTGTAATTTCACAGGATAAGGATGGAAGTTAGGCCACAGTTTAAAGCTGTGGTGGCCAATATTATCCACAAAGGGCCGGTGTGTATGCAGGTTTTTGGGGTAACCTTTAGGTCAGCTGTTCAGTCCCAGGTGTGAGGATTCCTCAGCCAATCAGTCCTCTAATTAGTAATATAATTAGGGAACTGCAGCGAAAACCCACACACACAGCGGTCATTTGTGGATAAGATTGGCCACCCCTGGTTTAAAGAAAGTGATCGTGTGTGATGCTGCTGCTGATAAATGTCCCTTAGATCAGCTTAGGTGCTTGAGCGGCCAGTGTTCTGCTCGCAGCCTTATAAAAGAAAATTTGGGGGCATCCTGAGTTGTTACACCATGGCATTTGATCGTAAAACTGAACGAGTTCACTAATTCATGAAAAATTCACTCCTGAGCACTTCCAGAGTTCTATATTAATTACCATTTATGTTTATGCTTGACAATACTGGGCTGAAAAAGCCATCTTCCTTAACCCACCTTCGACAGGTGGGGGAGGGGTGGCGGCTGGTGGAAATAGTGGCCTTGATGGGTAGCAGAGTGCTAATCTGTGCAAACTACAGTGACCTTAGTACAAGGCTGCTGATTAGAACAAGCAGAGAGAGCTGAGCGAAAACGGAAAGCAGGTGACTGAGAAGGGAGTAGTGAGTACAAGCTGCTGCTCGGATGGGTCCCTCGGCCCACAGCGTGTGCAGCTCAGGAACTCAAACAGATGTGGGGTCCCTCAGCCCCTTCACTCACCTGCTCAAACACCCCCACAAACCAGGGGGTGCGTTAGGTGAGCCCCATCTACAGAGCTAACAGGAGGTCCAAACCCAAGGTTTTTTTTATCAGGTTAATCCACCTTTTCAAACTTCGCATTATCCCACCCAGCAAAAAGTTGCTGAAAAGATGATTTTGGCAGGCGTCTTGAAAACGTTGAAATTTGGTTGAAAAGTGAAAGGAAAAAGCTGTGTTTTACTGGCTGTCTATAAAAGACATCCTTCTACAGTGTAGGTTGCATAGTTAACCATGAATTATTGTAATATATGAATACTGTATGTGTATATATTCATATTAAATTCATTATGTCATATTTTACTAATATAAAATTCACAAGATAACAATAAAGCTCACAAAACACATTTATTTATTGAACATCTCAGGGTCATGTTATTGACTGGAAAACAATGATGTGCTTTATTTTGCGGTATGTAGCCTCCACGGCCAGAATGCCCAGGAACGTGCTTTGGGGATCTGCCACGGCACACGATGCATCGTAGTTGGTGGCACTGCAGTCCCACTTTTTGACAGCAGCTGCAATGACAAAGAAAAACATTTAATTTACCTTTGCTGAATCCTGTTACAGAATACAACCAATAGCAGTACATTTAATTCTAATCCTACAGCTGATCAATTTATATATCATATATGGTTTTCATATATAGTGCTTTTTTTGTTTCAGGTTATGTTCCGTTTTAGGCAGGGGATTCATTGAAAGGGCTCAGGAGCTGCTCACCTGGATGCAGAAGAGATGGGGATAGCAGGTATCTTTCAGCCCATGGGTGGCACTAGCTGTCATGGTGAGGAGACAACTGGCTCCTCCAGAAGGACAGTGGCAGACAGAGCCGATGATCCGCTGGACCAGGATGCATCCTAAGCGGCAGGGTCCTGGCTATTATTGTATACCTCCAGAGATAGAGGGAAGTGTCTGGGTAGTGAATATGACCCTGCAAAGTGTTACGGTGTCATTGGGCATTGGACACTATGTGAACTAGTTCATTATTACTATATATTTTGTTGTTATGTACTGTGTTATTTTTCCGACTTACCTACAAATTTGACTTAAAGACAGACTTAGGGAAAAGATCTCGTTTGCAACCTTGGGACACCCTGTATTCATTTCTGGGAGGATCATCCACAGAGGTACTGGTATTTTAACACCATATACTATGTGCTAAATATATATAAATAATAAGCATATGTTTTGGTGCTTTTAAGGAATTCCTTCCATTCCTGACACTGTAAACACTCCGTGTTTGGTCAGGGCACACTTTCAGCACGACGCCTTTGTTTATTGAACACTTAATCCACTTCAACAATCAAGTTGATAAGCACAGTACCTCAGCTATGAGAAGAGAATTAAAAGGCAAGAGCCTGATGCCTCACAACCAGCTTGTATATTACAGCAAAACATGTAAAGCCTCAAGACTAGTCTTCAAAGCTTGTTCTCTATGAAAATATGTGAATATTTAGAATTCAACTTCACTACTGTCATAAAAATGTATGTTGTATGCCAATACTTCAAACGCAATCATTTATCTACATATACAAACATATATACACATAGACATTATATATTCACTCACACACACACACACACACACCTCAGAAAATACCAAAAGAAAAAAAAAATCCTTAATTTACTGGCATATTTTGAATTGTTTTATTTTAATTGTCCAAGCCTTTGGTTCTGCTTTTCAAACTATAAATATATTCTCTTCATAACAGGGAGATTTCACTTCCAAATTGGCATTATTAGTAGCTAGTCTGGAAACAGCATTACCTATATAAAGAGTTTGCTCTGAAGTGGAACAGGGAGATGAATATTGACGCACTGCTCTGAGGAATCTCCCAGGTGCCAGGAAAAGCATACTTAATGTGTGGTGATTGCAACTTCATGTTAATTCATGTTTATTCTTAACACTAAAAAAAACACTATTCAGTAATCTGATCACCTCAAATTTAAATGATATATAAGCAAAAATAAGACTGGATACAGTCCAAATTAATTTCAGAAAAAAAATTATTATAAAAATTTTAACTGGGAGAAAAAGGGGGGAAAAATCACCTGCAGGCCCCCTAAATAGCATTTAATTACTGTGAACTCATAACAGAGACCAACACTGTCTCATCTTACAACAGATTGGCTTTGAGCAAAGGCTGGGGTGTTATTTTTGGAACTAGGAGGCAAACATTTCACAACCAATCCCAGTGTGGTGGCATCATGGGTGAGGAAATTACAGCAATTTGGTTGCAATTATATGAATAAATAACTCACAGCCTTTCCACTTATAAACCTATAGAGACATGCCCAAATAACAAAGGCTGAGATGTATATGTGTGTGTGTGAGGAAGAGAGCGAGAGAAAGCTCTGTGCTTCGCAGGATACCAATCCGGTCCAAAGCTGCAATACAGCATACCCAAAATGTAGTGAAATGAGCTTTGAGCGACAGGTCCACAGCACTGACCCTCCTCCTCAATGACATCAGGTAACAATTGGAGAACAAGAGAAGATCAGCTAATCCAAGACACACAGTGCCAACAGTTTAGAATGGATAAGTATATTCAGGGACAAAAAAAACATTGGTGTCACATTTCATCTCTTTTTGCAAAGATTATCTGGAACAATGACCAATAAGAAGATTCCGAGAGACATCGGGGCAAAAGGGACTTTGGCACAAAGCGGGGGTCTGCAGCTCTGATGCACCAGTACTGAGAGTCAAGCCACACCCGGGGGCTGGGTTTCCATCATGAGGTACACATAGCATCTGGCAGAAATGCTCCCCAGGTCCTTCACAGCAGGTATGAGAGCAGAGAAGTGCAGCTCACAGTCCAGAGGCTTCGGAGGCTCGGTACGGCCCATTCATCTGAAACGGATGGAATATC